>NW_026111144.1:0-32626 GCF_024679095.1 Eriocheir sinensis | reverse complement strand
CCGTCAGGACCTGGCGACTTGTTCTTCTTAAGCTTATCTATCTCATCCTGAACTACTTGCCTGGTAATGATTATATCCCTCAATTTATCGCCATCCCCGCCCTCGTACACCTGAACTCTTTCCGGTATAGTCGTTCGATCCTCCTGTGTGAATACTGAAAGGAAGTAGTCGTTCAACAATGTGCTCATATTTTCGTAATTTTCTACTAGCTCCCCTGTGTTTGTTTTCAGCGGTCCAATTTTCTCCCGTGTTTTTGTTCTATACATCTTAAAGAAGCCCTTAGGATTACTTTTCGCCTCATTTGCTACTTTGATCTCATAGTTCTTTTTTGCTGTCCTGGTGTTTTTCTTAACTAATCTAGATAGTTCGACGTACCGGCCCCTGAGATGTGTTTCAAAATTCTTTATTTTCTGATAAATTCCCTTCTTTAACCCAATCTCGTGTTTTAGTCCACGAGTCATCCAATTAGGATCATTGTTTTCTTTTCTAAGTGTTCGCTGTGGTATATGCTGTTCTTGCCCCTCTACTATTACTCTAACTAAATTATTGTAAGACATTTCTACCTGGTTCTCCTGGCTCTCCAATCCGCAGTTCTGGCCCTCATAAATCCCTAAATTATCCCAGTTTACCCCTTCAAGATGTCTTCGAAGCCCCTCGTAGTTTGCTCTTCTAAAATCTGGCACTAACACTGGGTTTGGTTCGCGGGTTTCCGCCCAGTCTAAGCTAAAACGAACCGTTCTGTGATCACTATTTCCTAACTCTCCGCCCACCTCCAACTCACGTAGCAAGTTCCCATTATTGGTTAGGACTAAGTCTAATATGTTATCTCCTCTGGTAGGCTCAGTAACTACCTGCTTAAGGAAATTATCTTGTATAACTTCAAGAAAGTCCTCGGCTTCCAGGTCACCCACTAGATCTTCCCAGTCTATATTCCTATAATTAAAGTCCCCATTACGCAGACATTTCTACTCATACTCGCCTGCCAATCTCCTGTAGTAATATACTCGTGTCCTGCCTGTTAAGGTTGGGTGGCCTGTATATAACTCCTAGAGTTAGTTTTTCTTTCCCTTTGTAAACGTCCACCCAAACTGATTCTGAATCCGTTAGTTTTGACTGAGTTGTTAACTAAACATTTAAGTGAGTCTTTAACATATAGCGCAACTCCACCTCCCTTTTTGCCCCTTCTGTCTTTGTGAAACATCTGATAACCCGTTATTTCAAATTCTGATCTAAAATTTCTATTAGCAGTGTCTATCCATGTCTCAGTGATCGCTATTATGTCAAAATTTTCTGAACAAGCTTCACCCCTTAGTAAGTCTATCTTGTTTCTGAGGCTCCTGCTGTTAGTATAGAAGATTCTTAGCCCGTCCTCTGTTACTCCTCTAGAATTACTTCTAAGCTGCCTGGTTATATTATGAGCTAGATGTCCCTCCATTACTCCGCCCATTGCTCCCATTACTCCTTCCCCCCTCGCCAATACAAAAAAATCCCTCAGGGTACCAAGTGCTCGCTCAAGTGAGTCTGAGAGAGCCTCAACAACCTTGAACGTCAAGTGTATCCCGTCACGGGCGTAGAGGGCGTCGTTGCCAAAGAAGAGGTCACAATTGTCGACGAACAGCCACCCATTGCGCTCGCAGTGCTCAGCAAGTCTGCTGTTCACTGCTATCGCCCTGGACAGCCATCCATCGCCAACGCCCTCCTTGGCAGGACGCCACACACTACTGGCGACCCACCAGCGTCACGTATCCTGCCTAACAATTCTCTAAAACGCCTGAGAAGGTCCTCGCTTGGCACACGAGAAACGTCGTTTCCGCCACAGCTGAGAAAGACAATGGGGTTCGATCCCTCGCTTGCCATACACGCCTCAATCCTGTCTGATATATGGCCCACCCCTGCCCCTGGGAAACACACCCTCGTCCTGTTCTTATCCTTGGAGCAAAAATACCTGTCAACATAACGAACCTGACTATCACCAACAACAAGAACCCGACGGTCGGAAGGGGGGCCAGGAGGGGTGGGTGAAGGGGGGAGGGGAGAGCGGGAAGAGAGGGGAGGGACCTGCTGTGAAGAACGAGAAGAAATTGTGGAAGAGGTGGAAGGTGGAAAGGGGGAGGAGGAGGAGGAAGAGGAAGAAGGAGAAAGGGAGGGTGAGGTGGTGGAGGAGGAACGGACGAGGAGAGGGAGGAGGAAGAGGGGGAAAGGGAAGGTAAGGGACAGGTGTTGGAGGGAGGGACGAGCGAGGAGGCGGAGGACAAGGAGGAGAAAGAGGGAGAGGAGGAGGAGGAGGAGGAGAGTGGGCGGGAAGAGGGGAGAGGGGGGACGGAAGAGGAAGGCGAGGAATTGGAGGCGGAGGAGGAGGAGGGGGAGGAGGAGGAGGAGGAGGAGGAGGAAGGAGGAGTAGGTGAAGGGGAGAGTGTGGTGGGGGAGGGAGGGACGGACGAGGAGAGGGAGGAGGAAGAGGAAGGTGAAGGACAGGTGTGGGAGGGAGGGACGAGCGAAGAGGCGGAGGACAAGGAGGAGAAAGAGGGAGAGGAGGAGGAGGAGGAGGGTGGGCGGGGAGAGGGGAGAGGGGGGACGGAAGAGGAAGGCGAGGAGGAGGAGGAGGAGGAGGAGGAAGAGGAGGAAGAAGAGGAGAAGGAGGGGTGGGAAGCGGGGAGATCGGAGATGGTCGAGGAGGAGGAGGAGGAGGATGGGAGGGGCTGCTGTGTGGGTGAAGACAATACTAGAGGGGAGGAGGACGAGGAAGAAGAGGAAGAGGAAGGGGAGGAGGAGGAGGCGGGGCTTGTTGCTGCTGCACTAACCAGTAAGTGTACCTGGGCGGCGAGAGTCGTAACCCTATTCTCTAACTCTATGATCCTCTGATCATCCTTCTGAGTCTTAACGCAGAACCTACAAACGTCCTTGGAAAGAAAGTACTGCTTGGCCATGCGAAGGCCACACCCAGAACAACGCTTGAGGGACGTCATGGTGAAGATATGGGCGAGGCAAGACGGAAATAATTAGGCGCGTTAAGACGATAACAAAGTACGCAGCTGCGGTGAGGTCGTCAGGTCAAAAATGTGTATCTAGGAAAACAAACCAACAGCTGCTGTGAGGTCGCAGTCAGGTCAATTCCCCGGGAAAAGGGGGGGTCTCGGGTAAAAAGGCGCGGTTATTTCTACCCACCAAGACAAAACATAGGCCAATATTAATATACTGAGAAATCACTTATGTAAAGAAGTAATAACTGTGTTCACTAGGTTTGCGCGGAAAGTGGATTATCTAGTGTTTTGTGTGGACTTAGAAATTAACGTAGCTTGGCGCGCCTGATTCACGTAGTCCTATTATCACAGCACTGTAACGTATCCTAATAATAGAAGGAGAAGAAAACACAAAAGCAATATAAAACCGTGTAGCACTGGGTTGGGGTGAAAGAATGTTGAATTTAGTGTAGATGTGGGAAGCTTAATACACTTGTCCTAGGAGTAACTGTGGATCACTATCTAACTAAGTAAATACTAAATCAGAACACTTAGCGGTCTGTAGTAGAAGGCAGGGTAATCCTCCTGGTTTTGTAGTCCTCCAGTACAGCAGCAGTTCACAGAAGCACAGAACGCCTCACACCGCGAAAGCAGAGGAAAACAGAGGAAAGAGCGAGTTGGCACCACACAGCAGCGAGGCAAAGTCACGTGTGAACCCAAGGAAGGTCGCGCGCTGACTGTCAGGACCTCACACACCACACACCCCATCCCCCTTGCTCAAGGGGGGGACAGTAACCACTCCCAGTCAACGGAAAGAATCCGGCCTGAGCGGGCTCTAACCGCCGCCCTGTCAGACCGTCACACCTATGTGTGTGTGTGTGTGTGTGTGTGTGTGTGTGTGTGTGTGTGTTTCGCTTTTATGATTGTAAGTTATGGGCCAATTTTCAGCACACACACACACACACACACACACACACACACACACACACACACACACACACACACACACACACACACACACACACACACACATTCATTCATTCATTCATTCATTCATTCATCCATCCTTACATTTCACTCACGCCCAGAAATAAATGTAACAAACTCCCACGCCGCGGTCTCACATGTGGCAACTTTTACAATTACGTAATTTGTCGCGGAGAAATATCACGCAACCATTATAACATTTTCTCTCATGTTTACTCAACCTTTTGCTGCGTGAACTCGGGGCATTGTGCGAGGGAAGAGGGGAGGGATGTGTTAGGTTTCTGGGCTAAGAGTAATTTCACGATGGTAAGGTTTTAATTATTATCAAACACTTCCGCCTCTCACATCAACTATTTTCAAAGGCCAAAAAGGAGACTAGTCGGGTTCTAGTGAGTGTTAGTTTAGGTTCCAGGTGCAGAAGGGACAAACTACCACCAAGGTCACATCAGCTACTATCAAAGGCCAAAAGGGATATTAATCGGATTCTAATGAGTGTTGTTTTGGGTTCATGGTACAGAAGAAGGGTCTAACTACCACCAGGGTCATAAGAGCACCCACGGAAATGCCCACAACTCCTACGAAACCCTTGTCAAATGTGTGCTTGGGCGCTGAAATGCTTAAGAACATGTCCCTACATCGCACCATCTATACATTCTTCCTTTCAGTGCCTCCGCGACGGAACGAAACGCCTTCAGACTTGACAGTGCATGAGCCTTCAAATACTGGCGTCCAATATGCAGCGTGACTCTACAGCGAAAAGTCCTCCTGCACACTGTTAAAACATTATACCGTAGGAAGGCTGCTTGCGAGTCCGCGCGAGAATGGACTTTGTACCGGAGAGATGAGTTGATGGTTCAGTCCTGTCACGTCGCCGGACAAAGCGTTTCAGATTCGCTTGCACGGGAATGGCAGTCGATCAGTTGTAAGGCAGAGACACGCCAGTCCTCGTCGACAGACCGACTTGGTCGGCTAGATTTCGATCGCCGATAGAGTCGGTCTGTTGGCTCCCTGCTACGGGCCGCCTTTGGCAAAGGCCCGTGCTCCCTCGTGCAAGAGGGAGCAATCTCCCCCCCCCCTCCCCCACCCCGTTGTAAGGGAGCAAGAATGTGTTTCTTTGGAGAAAGAAAACGAACAATAAGACGATGAAAATAAGGCGTGTTATCCCTCAGTACACTGATAACTACTGGACTTCGGTATGTAGAGATAACATAATGGCAGTCGACCCGTTGTAAGGGAGCAAGAATGTGTTTGTTCGGAGAAAGAAAACAATGTATAAGACGATTAAATTCAGGAGTCGTTGTAAACCTCAGCGCAAGGGTAGTAAAGCACAGCATTCAGCCTTTAAATTTATGCACTTGAAGATTGTAAAGCAATGAAAAGAGGAGGCGGAATACCCCTCAGTACATTGACAGTAAGGTATGCAGGTCAGCCATTAAAACTTTTGTATATAGAGACAGTAAACGATTAAGAAGAGATGGAGTAACCGTAATATTCCTGAGTGCATTGATAACAAAGTGCCAGAGGCAATGCCAGAGGAAGTAGGGCACACAAACACTGACTTAGGAGGCGATTAACTTAAAAGTGTCTTGGCTTAGTTAGAATATTATGGCAGAAGGCGAGATTTATATTAACGTTTTCATCTTTCTTTGGTTTGTTTGTTTTTTATCGTCTTTTTTCTTTTTCTCGTCGATTTTAGGTTCTTCTTTCCTTAGTTTTTCCTCATATTTCCTGTTTCTCTCTTTTTCATAGTTTTTCTCTTGTTTTTTGTTTCTGTTTTTTTTCATATTTTTTCTCTTTCCTCCTTTTACCTTTAAGGCAAAATGAGTTAGACGGTATAAGAAATGAATGTATCTGAGTAGCGTAAGTTTAGGGTGCGGCCACACTGCACGCGGTTTGCTGGGAGGGTAGAGGGTAGCGGGACGCCTAGCGGGTAGAGGCAAGCGAGAGGGAAAATCGCGCAGGAAGTCAGTCATTGTTTAGGTTTTGGTCACGCCCACTCGGTGCAATGTCATTGTCAAAATTCTCAAGAAAATTGCTTCTAAGTTAGACTGTGTCTCTGAAAATAGATGACCTGGATGTCGGCAGATCTTGCTGGATTCACGACTTTAACAAGCAGCGAGAAAGACGGTGAATTCAACAATGTGTACTGTCAAGCTCGTATGTACGACTAATTTTTTTTGAGTATCTACGGATGACTCCTGGAACATTCGACTGTTTGCTGAATTAACTGGAAGTGCGGCTGACCAAAATGATAACCAACTTCAGAAAATCTTTAGTGCCGAACAGTGGCTGCTCATAACACTGAGGTAAGGAAATGTTTAAAGTAAATCACAAGCACGTATACAGAGCGTACTGTACATCAAATTTATTAAAGAAAGTAAACAAACCTGTTAGTGCAATGTAACATTAGTGCTGAATAACACCTCAAAAAATAAGTAACAAAAAGAAAAATAGCACTTATTATTTCTTCACTACTCATGTCTGAGCTGGTGTAGCTGCAGATCGCCCGGCGTCCCGCAAGCCGCTGAGCGATTTTATCCGACATGTGGGTTCACGTAGCTGGGAGGGCAGCGTGTGAGCTTGGCGGGAACCCGCTACCCGCGTCCGGTATGGCCACTCGTATTAGATAACGTGTTTGTTCTTGCCGCTGACCCGCTAGGCGTCCCGCTACCCGCTACCCTCCCAGCAACCCGCGTGCAGTGTGGCCGCACCCCTAAAGATCTGAGATTATCAAACTAATTATATAATAGGAGTAGGATAACCGAGAGAGAGAGAGAGAGAGAGAGAGAGAGAGAGAGAGAGAGAGAGAGAGAGAGAGAGAGAGAGAGAGAGAGAGAGAGAGAGAGAGAGAGAGAGAGAGAGAGAGAGAATAGTACACCCATGTCCTCAAACATTTCGGGGCTTACAAACAGACCCTCATTCGCCAAGGTTTAGTAGAGGTTGTGTTAGTATTTCCAAGGGTAGTTTTATGAGCCTCGTGATAGTCTGACAAGGCTTCCGCACCAAGAACGTGAAGAAACACTCATGAGAGCCCGATTAACCTCCCTTGCGGCCTTGGGAAATAGTTGTTGCGAGAGCCGAAAGCTTCTTGGAATACGGGGCCTGTAAGTGACCTTTCAAGCATATTAACGTTACCAGGAGTGAAGTTATTTTTCTTACCTGGTAACACTGCCCACTAAAACCATTTATCTATTCTTATGTTCTAAAGCATTCACAAAACACTACTTTATTCTGATCTTCTAAAGTAATCACAAAACATTATTCTTATATTCTAAAGAAGTTACAAAACATTACTATATTCCTATGTTCTTAAGCAGTCACAATACACACACATCCAAACTTTTCCTTCTCGCATCCTCTCAATCAGCTCAGTCATAACTTGCTGTACCTGTAAGCAGGAGGAACAGCGACTATTCATCCCTTTAAGTCCGCCCCGGCAGCTCATTGATTGCATATAAATGTAAATGGATCGCTCTTCCTGCCAGCGCGGGAGTATCCTGTATGGCACTGCGCCCCTTGAATAACAGGCCACTTCCTCACCGGTGCAGGCTGCCCAGGCACTCTGCTTGAACTTCTTTTTTCGTTATCATCTTTCTCTTGTCTTTTCCTTTTTTCTTCTCTTCTCTTCTCTATTCTTTCCTTTTCTTCCCTTCCCTTCCTTTCCTCTCCCTTTGCTTCTCTATATCTATCTGTGTCTATCTATCTATCTACCTCTTTATCTATATCTCTCTCTCTCTCTCTCTCTCTCTCTCTCTCTCTCTCTCTCTCTCTCTCTCTCTCTCTCTCTCATTAGTCACACGCAATATCTGGTTGATGTATTGGTCATTAAGGTGTGTGTGTGTTTGTGTGTGTGTGTGTGTGTGAGAGAGAGAGAGAGAGAGAGAGAGAGAGAGAGAGAGAGAGAGAGAGAGAGAGTTATATAAACCGAATTACATATGCATGTTACGGTCAATAAACATTTATATCTATCTATTTGTGTGTGTGTGTGTGTGTGTGTGTGTGTGTGTGTGTGTGTGTGTGTGTGTGTGTGTGTGTGTGTGTGTGTGTGTGTGTGTGTGTCAGGGTTGGTGATTTTTTAAATTTTTTTAAAAAATATAAAAAATCAGAATTTTTTATTTAAATCAGATTTTTAAAAATTTAAATCAGTTTATTTTTATATATATATATTAATATATATATATATATATATATATATATATATATATATATATATATATATATATATATATATATATATATATATATATATATATATATATATATATATATATATATATATATATATATATATATATATATATATATATATATATATATATATATTTTTTTTTTTTTCTATACATTAGTTTAAAACACATTTTGGAGTGTTTTTACAGCATGTTGCATCATTTCTCACTTGGTTACAACGTGTTTGAACCTGTCAAGCAGTCCAGTAGCCACTGACCAGGATTGCATCATCTCTCTCAGGCTCTGTCCTGTTCCTCTTACATCATGTTAGGACATAGCCGGACTTGTGCCACTGTGTAGTAGTTTGACTGTTTAGGTGTTGCAGGCCAGCCACTCATTCCTGAGCTAACAGCAAGACAGCGTAGAGATGTCACTGACCACAAGGATCAATGTATCTGGCAGGAAGAGTGATCCAGTGTGGGAACATTTTAGCAGAATTCCTTCAAAGTCTGGGAAAGCATGGAGAGCTATATGCAAACAGTGTAAACTGGAGTTACGAGGAATAATAGCAAGACTGAAAAGAACCAAATTTATTGTCATAAGAATTAAAAACCTTATTTTTTAAAGATTTTGAATTTCAATTTCAAAGAATTTTTATGAACTACTTTCAAAGAAGCGTATCATTATTTTTCAAATACTGCTTTTACAGTATAAATTCAATGTGCTTTTGATTTAAATACAAGCCATAATAATTTTCTTTTTTAAATTGATGACTTCAGGAAATAAGTACAGTTCATTATAAGTAAAACTCTTTGATTTCCTTTTTTTAATAGCAAGTGTATTTTTTTGTTATACTGTATTGTAAAAGGAGTTGCTTCAATATTCTACTCCTCAGAAATAAGTACAGTTCATTACAAGTAAAACCCTTTGATTTAATTTTTTAATGGAATGTGGATTTTTTTGTTGTATTGTACAGGAAGCTTTTAGTGTTCTATTCCTCAGGAATATATAAAGCAGGTGTAAGTATGTGTTTGTTTTTATACTTTTCCTTTACATTCCATGTTGGTTTGGGCAGAAGTAAATTTTGATTTAAATCAATGATTTAAAAAAAAAATCATTTGATTTAAATCTTGATTTAAATCATCATGATTTAAATCGGCCAACCCTGGTGTGTGTGCGTGTGTGTGTGTGTGTGTGTGTGTGTGTGTTTGGCCTTGTAGCAATTATTCTGAAGGCTGACGTCACTCTGGATATTCCTCATTAGGCGCCACTTGAGTCAAAGCAGCTGAGCGTGTCAATATATTTCATTTCTGGGGGAGGGAACTGATTGGGATGAGCGCGTCTGACTCACCTCTGAACACGGGACTGAAACACCAATATACATCATACCAACGTGAGCTAGACTGCTGAAAATGGGACCAGAACACTACTTTTCCGTGCCAACCTAAGATACTAATGAGCAGGGGCCCAAACACCATATTATGCCTAACCATTGAAGATAATTATACTGTTGAAAATGGGACCAGAACACTATTTTTTCGTGCCAACCTAAGAGATACTAATGAACAGGAGGTTAAACACCATATTATGCCTAAGCATTGATGATTATACTTCTGACAATGGTACCAGAACACTGTATTATTCCGTGTCAACCTAGGATACTAATGAACAGGGGGACAAAACACCATATTATACCTGACCATTAAAGATAATTATACTGCTGAAAATGGAACCAGAACACTGTATTTTTCCGTGACCACCTGAGATACTAATGGACAGGGAACCAAAACACCTATACATCACCATTGATAATAATACAGCTGAATAGGGGACCAGAACGCCATAACATTTAGTGCCAATCCAAGGTACACAGCAGAACACATAAGTACCCCGTGACGACCCAAGATCAACTGCTGAGTAGGAGCCAAAACACTAATATTCCTTGCTTCTGTGCTCACCTCCGTCACATATCATAAACTTAGTGCAATATGAGATTTGAGGAATACACAAACACACATAAAAAATAAAAATAATAAAATAAAATAAAATAAAATAAAATAAAATAAAATAATGTTAGTCCAAGTCACCTTAGAGAATATTTTTTGAAAGGTTATGGTTCTGATACAAGATACACCGCTGAACAACATTAATAGTCTGAGAAATACTACTGAACAAGGGGCTAAAACAATATAATATACCTTGCCAACCTGAGAAACCTAAGATACATTACTGAACAATATGCCAAAACACCTCAGTATGCTGTACCAACCCAAGATACATTTCTGAACATGGGGCTAAAACAATATAATATACCTTGCCAATCTGAGAAACCTAAGATACATTACTGAACAATATGCTAAAACACTGTAATATTCTGTACCAACCCAAGATACATTACTGAATACGGGGCAGAAACACCATAATATTCCGTGTCACTCTGATCGGTTTTATAAGACACTTTCGCTTCTCACATCAGCTATTTCTAAAGGTCAAAGAAGGGGTTAGGCAGGTTCTAATGAGTGTTTCTTCAGGTTCATGGTACAGAAGAAGGGTCACACTACCACCAGGGTCATAAAACTGCTCCTGGAAATGCCCACAACTCCTACGAAAGCCTTGTCAAATATATGTTGTTGGACGACGAAATGTCTTATAATACGACCCTGAGTTATATTCCGGTAATAATAAATATCCAGGGGGGTAAAAATATACATATCGCGAATGTCAAATCCAGTAAATACACATAAATCGTCACATCACATAAATATAAATAAAACATAAATGAGAGGTCATAAACTATCCTAGCCGAAGACATGTTCAAAAAAGGTAAAAAATAATCTGGGAACTGTCAAACCCAGGAAATGCATATAAATCATAACACTAAACACAATCACAGATCATAAAGAGTTTGGGGTAAGGTTATGGGCGTAGGCTACACTAAAGATGCGCGTGGCTTCGGTGCTCATCTCCGTTACAGGTCATAAACTTAGTAAAATAATCAGAATATTTTTTACAGTAAAAAAAACACAATAATGAAAAAAAAAAAACGCAAATCAAGAGGAAGAGAAACAAATGGATATGAATCAAAATTACCCCCGAGAATGCGTTTTGTTTGTTAGGCCTAAATATCTATGTAAACCTATGTAATCTTCCTTCCTTCAGCCCATAGCCAGCAACACTCCATTAGCTCAGTTAATGAACCTTAGTGACTTCCCCAAATCTGCCTTCCTCTCCCTTCTTCTATTGAGTGTCACGTCTGATCCTTAGGGTTTGTGAGGCCTAAATATCTATGTAAACCTATGTAATCTTCCTTCCTTCAGCCCGTATCCAGCAGCACTTCATCACCTCACTTAATGAACCTTACAATGACAGCCACAAACTTGCCTTCTTTCCTTCTTCTATTGAGTGTCACGTCTGGGCTTTATGAGGTCAAAATATCTATGTAAACCTATGTAATCTTCCTCCCTTCAGCCCGTAGCCAGCAGCACTCCATCTCTTCAGTTAATGAAGCTTATAGGTGAGGGGGGGTTGGGGAAGGAGGAGGTGAGGGAGGACGTAACCATGGTTCAGAAAATAGATCATTGTTAAAAGTATATCATTTGTTTTTTTTACAACATAGGAGGCAGCTCAAGGGCACAGAAAAAAAAACAATAATAAAAAAAGCCCGCTAATCGCTGCTCCCATAAAAGAATCAGAAAAGGTGGTCAAAAGCAAGGTCAAATTCGGGAGGAGAGGTGTCCTGACACCCTCCTCTTGAAAGAGTTCAAGTCGTAGGCAGGAGGAAATACAGATGAAGGAAGATTGTTCCAGAGTTTACCAGTGTGAGGGATGAAAGAGTGAAGATGCTGGTTAACTCTTGCATAAGGGGTTTGGACAGTATAGGGATGAGCATGAGTAGAAAGTCGTGTGCAGCGGGGTCGTGGGAGGGGGGGAGGCATGCAGTTAGTAAGTTCAGAAGAGCAGTCAGCGTGGAAATATCGATAGAAGATAGAAAGAGAGGCAACATCGCGGCGGAATTTAAGAGGTAGAAGACTATCAGTAGGAGGAGAGCTGATGAGACGAAGAGCCTTAGCCTCCACTCTGTCCAGAAGAGCTGTGTGGGTGGAGCCCCCCCACACGTGAGATGCATACTCCATACGAGGGCGGACAAGGCCCCTGTATATGGATAGCAACTGCGCGGGGGAGAAGAACTGGCGGAGACGATACAGAACGCCCAACCTCGAGGAAGCTGATTTAGTGAGAGAGGAGATGTGCAGTTTCCAGTTGAGATTTTGAGTTAAGGATAGACCGAGGATGTTTAGTGTTGAAGAAGGTGACAGCTGAGTGCTGTCGAAGAATAGGGGATAGGTGTTTGGAAGATTGTGTCGAGTTGATAGGTTGAGAAATTGAGTTTTTGAGGCATTGAAGGACACAAGGTTCCTTCTGCCCCAATCGGAAATGATAGCAAGGTCTGAGGTTAAGCGTTCTGCAGCCTCCAGTCTGGAGTCGTGTACTTCCTGTTTTGATGGTCTTCTATTGAAAGAAGTTGAATAATGCAGAGTGGAGTCATCGGCGTATGAGTGGACAGGACAGTTTGTTATGGAAAGAAGATCATTGATGAATAACAGGAAGAGAGTGGGTGATAGGACAGAGCCCTGTGGAACGCCACTGTTGATAGGTTTAGGGGAAGAGCAGTGACCGTCTACCACCGCAGAGATAGAACGGCCAGAAAGGAAACTGGAGATAAAGGAACAGAGAGAGGGATAGAATCCGAAAGAGGGCAGTTTAGAAAGCAAAGACTGGTGCCATACTCTATCGAAGGCTTTCGATATGTCTAGCGCAACAGAGAAAGTTTCATCGAAACTGCTAAGAGAGGATGACCAAGAGTCAGTTAAGAGAGCAAGAAGATCGCCAGTAGAACGCCCCTTGCGGAGTCCATACTGGCGATCAGAAAGAAGATTAGAAGTGGAAAGGTGCTTTGAATCTTCCGGTTAAGGATTGATTCAAAAGCTTTAGATAGACATGAAAGTAAAGCTATTGGGCGGTAGTTTGAGGGATTGGAGCGGTCACCCTTCTTAGGCACAGGCTGTACAAAGGCATACTTCCAGCAGGAAGGAAAGATAGATGTTGATAGGCAGAGACGAAAGAGTTTGACCAGGCAGGGTGTCAGCACAGAATCACAGTTTTTAAGGACAATAGGAGGCACTCCATCAGGTCCATAAGCCTTCTGAGAGTTGAGGCCAGAGAGGGCATAGAAAACATCATTAGGAAGAATCTTAATAACAGGCATAAAGGAGGCAGAGGGGGGATGAGTAGGAGGAATATGCCCAGAATCGTCCAAAGTGGAGTTCTTACAGAAAGTTTGAGCGAAGAGTTCAGCCTTAGAGACAGATGAGACGGCAGTGCTGCCGTCAGGGTTAAGGAGAGGAGGGAAAGAGGAAGAAGTGAAATTGGAGGATATATTTTTGGCTAGATGCCAGAAGTCACGGGAAGAATTAGAAGAAGCAAGGTGTTGACATTTTCTATTTATGAAAGAAGTTTTTGAAAGTCGGAGAATAGATTTGGCACGATTCCGGGCTGAAATGTAGAGATCAAAGTTAGTGGGAGTTCGAAGGTTCCGGAACCTTTTGTGAGCTGCCTCTCTATCTTTAATAGCACGAGAACAAGCATGATTAAACCAAGGCTTTTTAGCATGAAGAGTAGAGAAAGTACGTGGAATGTATGCCTCCATTCCAGAGACAATCACCTCTGTGATGCGCAGAGCACAGACAGAGGGGTCTCTATCCTGGAAGCAATAATCATTCCACGGGAAATCGGAAAAGTACATCCTCAGGTCGTCCCACCAAGCTGAAGCAAAATGCCAGATGCATCGCCTCCTCGGTGGGTCCAGAGGATGTACAGGAGCGATAGGACAGGAAACAGAAAAAAGGTTATGATCGGAGGAGCCCAACGGAGAGAACAGTTTGACAGAGTAAGCAGATTATTTTGTTTACTGTTTTTTTAATTTTTTTATACTGGTATTGTTGTCTGAGTTATCCTCCTTAGGCTCTTCGTCCTTTTCTCCTTCCTCATCCTCCTCCCCCTCTTCCTCCTCCTCCTCCTACTCCTCCTCCCCCTCCTCCTCCTCCTCTGCAGTGTCTTCGTCGTGGTTGCGTTTTCCTCCTGTCGTGTGTCAGTCAACGTTGAGTCAAAAAGTCGCCCGCGCCGGTCACTTCCCTAAACACTGCCTTCCTCTTCTCTTCTCTTCTCTTCTCTTCTCTTCTCTTCTCTTCTCTTCTCTTCTCTTCTCTCCTCTCCTCTCCTCTCCTCTCCTCTCCTCTCTCCTCTCCTGGTCTTCAAAAAAGTCATGCCACACTATTCATTTATATTTACTTTTGGCAGACATTTTTATAAGCATTACGAAACCCCAACCTAATTTATCAAACCTTATCTTTACCAAAAACAAAAAAGTATATACAAAAATGATGAAAAAAATATATCAAAGCAGTGTTGCCAGCTTTATATTATGGATTAATCATTTACAGTACTTTTTTTTCTTTTGCCGTAAATATTTAAAATATAACAAAACAACGTCATCGAATATTTTTATTTTTTCCTGTACTGCTTGGGAAATAATTGAGTATAAAATTATGGGGTCAAACAATTATAATTTTTGCCGCTCCTTGGAAGCTGATAACGGGCGAACTAATTTGTTTTGTGTGCAGAATTGTCAAGTGATAAAAGGTTAAAAGGTGATGCATCATTATTGTTATTATTACTATTATTATTATTATTATTATTATTATTATTATTATTATTATTATTATTATTATTATTATTATTATTATTATTATTATTATTATTATTATTATTGAGATCCATGAAAGAGAGAGAGAGAGAGAGAGAGAGAGAGAGAGAGAGAGAGAGAGAGAGAGAGAGAGAGAGAGAGAGAGAGAGAGAGAGAGACAGAGAGACGGAAAAATAAACATTGCTTGACTCTTCTTTAAAACTCACACACAACAAAACTGACAAAAGACTCACAACAAAACCCTCAGTAAACACAGTACCGCAAGTTTAGCGGGTATAAGTCTTCACCCGGGCCCAGTATTCCTGCAGGCACTAAAACAAAGCATTAAGCGTAACAAATATGGATTATGTTTACGCGCACATTAATTCAGAAAGACAAAGGCTCGTTTAATTTCAAGTGATAATATGAATACACATTCTGCCCTCTTCTGAACAACGGTATTCTATTTTTTACCCTTTGACTGCGGATTTCCTACCAGAAGACATCACCAAGCTACAGGAATGGAACAAAAAGAGGCTGTTAGAATTCACTGAAGAAAAATCTAAAGTCATGCACCTTGGGAGGGGAAATTCAGCACACCAATACCACATGGGAAACACTCCACTATCCATCACAGAGGCAGAGAAAGACCTGGGAGTGTGTTACCAGGCTACCAGTGAAGGCGAAATCCGTGCCAATCGCAGCGAACGGGTTAAGGAAAGGAGGCAGCTCAAGGGCAAAACAAACAAAAGAGGTAACGAATAAGCTCCCTGGCGCTGCTCCTGAAAATATTGTATGTGAGAATTCCAAGACAGGGGCCATACTCTCAAACCTTTCCCCCAGCACACATATTTGGCACGCTTTTTTGGAGTTGTGGGTATTTCCAAGGGTTGTTTACTGCCCCTGTTGGTAGTGTGACCCTTCTTCTATGCAATGATTGTGAAGGAGTACCCGTGATAACCCGATTGATCTACTTTTTGGCCTTTGGAAATAGTTGATGTGAGAGGTGGAAGCGTCTGAGAATAACGACCCATCTGAAGATTGAAAATTATTTGGTGAGGTGTCTTGTTACGGACAAACTACGTATTTATCATGGGAAACATATGACGGCCTTCTAATATGGCAAGCTTGGCTCCCTGGACACTGTTGTACTATGGACGCCAACCCTTTTGAAAAGCTATCATACTCATCACCATCATCAGCCTCCTCTCTCCTCTCATTTCTTCTTTCCTTTCTCTCCTTCTTCTCCTACTCCACTCCTCTCTCTTCTAATATCCTCCCCTCTCTTCTTTTTTTCCTTTCTTTTCTTTCCTTTCTTCTCTTTTCCCTTCCCTTCCCTTTCTTCCAGGCAGTAAACTTCTACCCGGCGTTTCCAATCGTTTATGTTCAGTATTTCTAGTTTCCAGTTCCAATCTAAACATTCGATAAACTTTTCAATATCATCACGCCGTCTACTGAACAATTCCTTTTGGGACAGAAAGATAGAGTTTGAGATAGATTAAAAGATTGATAAGGAGAGAGATAGTGATAGAAAAAGAGAAATAGAGATAGAAAAAGAGAGACAGAGATAGATAGAGACAGAAAAAGAAGGAGCGATATGTAAGTTATTTTCCTGTCTATCACTCTTTTGGATTCTATGAAGGTATTTGATGGAGCACTGGAGATTCTACTGAAGGATGTTGGACGAAAAGAATGGGAACAGAAACCATTTAGCAACACTGCACACCTGAAGCCTGCAAAGTTCAAGTTGTTATAGTTTCCAGTAATCCCTGCAGGGCCCATATTGTCAAACGTTTCAACGCCTTAACATATCTATTTAAAGAAGCCGTTGTAGAAGTTGTAGGGATTTCCATATGGGGTTTAATTTCCTTGGAGGTAGTTTTGCAAGATTTTTACGCCATGAACAAGTAAAACACTCTTGAGAACCCGCCGTATCTCTTATTTGGCCTTCAGAATTTAACGTAACAGGAGCCCGAAGCGCCTGAGAATACGAGTCATGTTCCCAACCCATCATGTCTTCTTGTACACTTCTTCCTCTTCCACCAATCCTTAATGTATAGTTTTCAAGGCATTCTGTTTCTTATTCTCCTTTCTTCTTTTTCCTTTTTGTTCTTCACGCATCATGTCTTCTTACACAATTCTTCCTCTCCCACCTCTCCTTTTCGTATAGTTCTCAATGCATTCTGTTTCTTCTTCTCCTTTCTTCTTTTTCTTCTTAATGTTCTTTACTCATTTCATCCCTAACTAGCCCATCACCGCCTTCGCCGCCCCTCCTCGTAGACGTGTTTTCCGCCCCTCGCCTCGCCGTCAGTCACTTCCCTTCAAAACCTTCCTCGTCGCTTTTCACCGCGCACCCAACCAACAGCTTTCCTTTTGAACTGACATTCTATTTATTAGCTCTCAGGGTGCTTAGCTCTCTCTCTCACTTTATATCTATTTTCTATCTCTTTCGGTCCGTCACTATTTATCTCTATCTCTTCTTTTATCTCTATCTATCTCTTTTCTATTTCTTTCTATCGCTATCTACATCTTTTATAACTTTTTTCTATCTCTATCTACCTCTTTCTATCTCTCTTTTCCTATCTCTATTTCTCTTTTTTTTGTCAATGTCTCTCTCATCAATTTCTTAATCTATCTCAAACTCCATCCTTCTATCCATCTATCTATGTCCCTATCAATCTACCTACCTACCAACCTACCTATCTATCTATCAACCTGCCTGTCTGCCTCCCTCCCTCCCTCCCTCCCTCCCTCCTCTCCATCTCCCTTCTTTTCCTCTCTCCTCAGTGTCTTCTTAACTTCTCGTAATTAAATTCAACGTTTTGCAACTCGCCCAAACTGTCCTTCCCAACACCGCGGCCACTTCGTTCTCTCCTCCTCCTCCTCCTGCTTTCCGTCCCCTTCTTCTTTTTCTTCTTCTTCTTCTTCTCTACTTTCTTCTCTTTTCTCCTCCTTCTCCTCCTCTCCCTTCTCTCTTCTGTTTTCCTTTTTTTTTTCTTTTCTTATCTTTTCCTTTCTCTTATCTTCCTTTCCTTTTCTTTCCCTTCCCTTCCCTTCCCTTCCCTTCCCTTCTCTTCTCTTCTCTTCTCTTCTCTTCTCTTCTCTTCTCTTCTCTTCTCCTCCCATTTCATCCCTTCCCTTCCCTTCCCTTCTCTTCCCTTCCCTTTCCTTTCCATTACTTCTCTTCTCTTCTCTTTCCCTTCCCTACCCTTCCCTTCCCTTCCTTTATCCTCTCTCATCCCCTCTCCTCTCCCCCTCCTCCTCCTCCTTTCTTCACCTCTCCCTCCTCCGCCTTTTTACTCCGACCATCTCTTTACTTTCTTTGCCCTCTGAGTCTGCCCGTTCCTCCCTCCCTCCCTGCCTGCCTGCCTGCTTGCCTCCCGCCTTTCCATCTTGGCTCAGGCAGGTTCCGTCTTGTTAGCAGTTCTTTCATTCATGCCCCATTGTTGACACTCGACCAGGAGAATATTTAGGAGGGTTCTTTACCCCGCCCTGTCTGTTACCTCCAAACTTGACGCTCCTTTTTACTTTGTCTTGCTAAAAAACTAAAAACATTCTCTCTCTCTCTCTCTCTCTCTCTCTCTCTCTCTCTCTCAACATTCTACATTTTCGTCTCATTCTCCTCCTCCTCCTCCTCCTCCTCCTCCTCTTTCTTCTTTTTCGTCTTCTCTTTCTCCAGCAAGAAAAGCAACCACAACAAAACAACAACAAGAGGAGGAGGAGGAGGAGGAGGAGGAGGAGGAAACATGGAAATGCAGGCAACAGAAAGCCTATTGGCTCATTACGAGGTCGCCCGCTTGGGTGATTTAATCTGCTCGACCGCCACTTGGGGCTTGGTGAGCAGATAAAAGCACCTCGATATTGAGGAGCAGATGGAAGCCCCTCGTTATTCAGTTTACTCCCGACGCAGCGAAATGACGGTCGATTCTATATTTGAAGGAGTTGATGGTATTCGCATTTACTACTTCTGAGGGAAGCTTGTTCCAGTGGCGGATGACTCGGTTTGAAAAGAAACTCCTTCCAATGTCTGTGTTACATCGACTAGACTGAATGGGTAAACCGTTATTTCTAGTTCTTGAGTTGGTTTGCAGTTCAAAGAATTTGGAGTAATCGACGTTATTGAGCTTTTTTAGATACTTGAAGACTTGAATCATATCCCCTCGTAGGCGTCTTTTCTCCAATGTAAAGAGATTGAGTCGCTTGAGTCGTTCCTCGTACGGTTGAGCCCTGAAGGTTGGAATCATCTTTGTGGCGCGTCGCTGAATCCTTTCCAGTAGAGGAATGTCCTTTCTGTAATTGGGAGACCAGAACTGCACTGCATACTCGAGGTGCGGTCTTACCATGGAATTATACAAGGATAGCATCACGTCTGGTGTTTTACTCGAAGTTCCTCGCTATGAACCCGAGCATAATGTTGGCCTTGTTGTATGCTTTTTTACAGTGATTCGCGTGTTTCAGGTCACTGCTGATAGTGACTCCAAGATCCTTTTCCTCCTGCATCGCTTGCAGAGGTCTCCCATTCATGATGTATGTATGGTTACTATTTTTGGACCCAATGTGCATGACTTTGCATTTGTCAACATTAAAAGACATTTGCCATTTTTCCGACCATTCGATAATGTGATTGAGGTCTTTCTGAATTATTTCGCAGTCGGTCTTTGTGAGGGCATCTCCACCCACCTTGGTGTCATCTGCAAATTTCGATATTGTGGATTTCAGTCCTGATTCTAGGTCATTGATATATATGATAAAGAGGATGGGTCCCAGCACTGACCCCTGAGGCACTCCACTAGTGACTGGAAGCCAATCGGAAGGCTGCCCGTTGAGTAGTACTCGTTGTTTTCTGTCGGTGAGCCAATCTCTTATCCACGCGATCAGATTGGCTCCGATGCCCGCCGAGTGCAGTTTCTTAAGGAGTCGCTCGTGCGGTACCTTGTCGAAGTCTTTCTGAGAGTCCAGGTATATAACATCACTGGGAATGTGGGCATCCCAGTTCTTATATATACCTTGGAAGAAGTCTAATAAATTCGTTAGGCAGGAGCGCTTGTTTCTGAAGCCATGCTGGGTGTCGGAGATTATATTATTGTTTTCTAGAAACCTAACAAGTTTATCTCTAATAATCTTTTCGAGTATTTTTCCTGCCACTGATGTCAAACTTATGGGCCTGTAGTTTAATGCAACGCTTTTGTCTCCTTTTTTGAAAATCGGTGTTACGTTCGCCATCTTCCAGTCTTCCGGGACCTTGTTTAGTTGAACTGACCGGTTGAATTTGTTAGTGAGTGGTTGAAGCATTTGTTGTTTAAGCTCTTTTAATAACCGCGGGGACAAACTGTCGGGTCCCGTTGATTTGCTCGTGTCGAGTTTGTCCAAGTACTTTTTTACTTCTTGGTCGCATATTGAGTCAATTTCTAGCGGCGTGATCTCACTCGGCGGGTCAGGACCCTCGGGAATGGTTTCGATGTCCTCGACTGTGAATACGGATGCGAAGTTACTATTGAGGATTCTGGCCATCTGTTTACTGTCCTAAGTTACAGATCCAGTCTCGTCTGTCAGGGGACCAATATTGGATTTTACTTTCTTTTTCGATCTTATGTACGTGAAGAATTTCTTGGAGTTAGTTTTGATTTCGCGCGCTATTTGCTTTTCATAGTTGCGTTTGCTACTCCGAATAAGGCTGCGACAAGCTCTGAGGCTGTTGTGGTACTGTGTGCTGGCTTCGGCCGTAGCATTCTCTTTCATCAAATTATAATTCCTTTTTTTTAGGTTTACTGCCCTTTTTATTTCTCTGGTCATCCACGGTGGATCTATGGCCCCATTTACTCGCCTGGATTTCGTAGGCACTGTAGCCTTCTCTACTTGCAACAGCTTATCTTTGATGACGTTCCACGCGTTGTCGATTGTATTGTCGGTGATGCCAAGTTGGTCCCAGGTCGTAGGGGGAAGCAGCGCACGGGCTAAGTTGAAATTTCCTTTTTTGTAATCTGGTATCACTGACGGATTATCTACGATTTTGTGACATATATTGATATTAAAACGGATTAAGTGGTGATCACACCCATTAACTTTCTCACCAACTGTACAGTCGCGAATGAGGTCGGGGTCGCTTACTAATACCAGATCCAGCAGATTGTTTTCTCTTGTTGGTTTAGTTACAACTTGAGTGAGGAACGAATCCTCCACCATTTCTATAAGCCTGTTACCCTCTTGATCTCCAGTCATCAGTCCCCAGTCAATGTTAGGGCAGTTAAAGTCCCCAATTATAATTGTTTCCTTGCTTTGTGTAACACAGTGAATCTCTTCGTAGAGGGCAGTGTCATCGGCTGCCTGTTGTTTCGGAGGTCTGTATACGGTTGCAAGTGTTAGTTTCTTGTTATTTGCGGTTATTTCCACGTAGACAGAATCGTATTTCTCTGCGTCCTGTTTGTCTATTTTTATGGCAGGGAGTGTACTTTTTACGTAGCAGACTACCCCTCCTCCTTTCTTGTGCTTTCGACTTTTGTGGAAGCTTTCGTACCCAGGGAATGACAGTTCGGATTCTAGATGAGTAGAGTTGGCCCAAGTCTCTGTGATGACTACCACATCTGGTTTCTCTGTTGCAATATACGCCCTAATTTCGTCCTTTTTTGGTATTAAACTACGTGCATTTGTGTACATGATAGAAATGTGGCCGTGACGAGTTGTATCAGTTCGCTTGTCGGAGGCGTCGTTAGTTACACAGTTTCTTGTGAGTCGCACTGACGCTACGGGTTGGTTGATCAAGGGCTGCCTTTGCCCCGTCCTCGCCCGCCGTTTTTTGAAAGGCTTTTCGAAAAGCTTTTCACTGCCTCGTCCAGAAGCCTCCCGAAACGCGCTGACCCAACCTCATTCATGTGCAGTCCATCGTTCCAAAACAAGTCTGGGCGCTCAAAGAAGTGGTGCCAGGCATTTGTAAACGCCACGCCTTCGTCGTCACAAATTTCCTCAGACTAGTATTGATGTTGCTCGCTTTGCTGTTGAAGCCTGTTATAAAGATTCTTCAAAATGATGTTTTCTATGCCCTCTGGCCTCAAGCCTCCGAAGGCTTATGGACCTGATGGAGTGCATCATATTGTCCTTAAAAACTGTGCCTCCGTGCTTTCACGCTGCCTGGTCAAACTCTTTCGCCTCTGCCTGTCAACATCTAACTTTCCGTCTTGCTGGAAGTATGCCTTCCTACATCCTGTACCGAAGAAGGGTGACCGCCCAATCCCTCAAACTACCGTCCTATTGCTTTACTTTCTTGTCTATCTAAAGCTTTTGAATCAATCCTTAACCGGAAGATTCAAAAGCACCTTCCACTTCTGACCTTCTATCTGATCGCCAGTATGGGTTCCGCAAGGGCGTTCTACTGGTGATCTCCTAACCTTCTTAACTGACTCTTGGTCATCCTCTCTTAGCCGTTTCGGTGAAACTTTGCTATTGCGCTGGACATATCAAAAGCTTTTGATAGGGTCTGGCACAAATCTTGCTTTCTAAACTACCCTCCTACGGTTTCTATCCTTCTCTCTGTACCTTTATCTCCAGTTTCCTTTCTGACCGTTCTATTTCTGCCGTGGTAGACGGTCACTGTTCTTCCCTAAATCTATTAACAGTGGTGTCCCACAGGGTTCTGTCCTATCTCCCACTTTTTCTGTTGTTCATTGATGATCTTCTTTCCAAAACGAACTGTCCTATCCATTCCTACGCCGATGATTCCACTCTGCATTATTCAACTTCTTTTAATAGAAGACCCACCCTTCAGGAACTTAACGACTCAAGGCTGGAGGCTGCAGAACGCTTAGCCTCAGACCTTACTATTATTTCCGATTGGGGCAAGAAGAACCTGGTGTCCTTCAACGCCTCAGAACACAGTTTCTCCACCTATCCACTCGACACAATCTTCCAAACAACTATCCCTATTCTTTGACAACACCCAGCTATCACCTTCCTCAACACTAAACATCCTCGGTCTATCCTTAACTCAAAATCTCAACTGAAACTTCATATCTCATCTCTTACTAAATCAGCTTCCTCGAGGCTGGGCGTTCTGTACCGTCTCCGCCAGTTCTTCTCCCTGCACAGTTGCTGTCCATATACAGGGCCTTGTCCGCCCTCGTATGGAGTATGCATCTCATGTGTGGGGGGCTCCACCACACAGCTCTTCTGGACAGAGTGGAGGCAAAGGCTCTTCGTCTCATCAGCTCTCCTTCTCATACTGATAGTCTTCTACCTCTTAAATTCCGCCGCAATGTTGCCTCTCTTTCTATCTTCTATCGATATTTCCACGCTGACTGCTCTTCTGAACTTGCTAACTGCATGCCTCCCCCCCTCCCGCGGCCCCGCTGCACTCGACTTTCTACTCATGCTCATCCCTATACTGTCCAAACCCCTTATGCAAGAGTTAACCAGCATCTTCACTCTTTCATCCCTCACGCTGGTAAACTCTGGAACAATCTTCCTTCATCTGTATTTCCTCCTGCCTACGACTTGAACTCTTTCAAGAGGAGGGTATCAGGATACCTCTCCTCCCGAAACTGACCTATCTTTCGGCCACCTCTTTGGATTCTTTTTAGGAGCAGCGAGTAGCGGGCTTTTTTTTATTAATGTTTACTTTTTTGTGCCCTTGAGCTGTCTCCTTTGCTGTAAAAAAAAAAAAAAGCGCTGATTCTGGGTAGGAGGAGGAGGAGGAGGAGGAAAAAGAAGAAGAAGAAGAGGAAGAGGAGGAGAAAGAGAAGGAAAAGGAGGAGGACGAGGACAAGGAAGAGGTAGAAGAAGAAGAGGAAGCAGAAAAGGATGAGGAAGAAGAGGAAGAGGAGGAGGAGGACGCCACAAATTATAGATAAAAAAAAAAAGATTGAAAAGAGCGGGAGACATTCTGATGACGACGCCTGCCAGTGGTGGGTGGCCGGCGCCGGGAACGAGAGACACGAGGAAGAGAAATTGTCCCGGGAAAGAATGGACGGATGATGACTGTGAATGTGAATGACTGAAGAAGGAGTTAGATAGATAGATAGAGATAGAGAGAGAAGGGGTGGTGAAAAATAGAAGAATGGATAGAAGATTGTGAATTTGAATGACTGATGAAAGAGCTAGATAGACAGATAGAGGTAGAGAGAGAAGTGGTGGTGAAGAATAGAAGAATGGATAGAAGATTGTGAATTTGAATGACTGAAGAAAGTTAGATAGAGAGATAGAGATAGAGAGAGAAGGGAGTGGTGGAAAAATGGAAGAATGGATAGAAGACTGTGACACTGAATGACTGAAGAAAGAGTTAAATAGATAGATAGAGATAGAGAGAGAAGGGGGTGGTGAGAAATGGAAGAATGGATAGAAGATTGTGAATTTGAATGACTGAAGAAAGAGTTAGATAGATAGATATAGGTAAAGAGAGAAGGGAGTGGTGTCAGAAAATGGAAGAATGGATAGAAGATTGTGAATTTGAATGACTGAAGAAAGAGTTAGATAGATAGATAGAGGTAGAGAGAGAAGGGGGTGGTGAGAAAATGGAAGAATGGATAGAAGATTGTGAAACTGAATGATATGATGTACAATAGATAGATAAATAAATAGATATAGGTGGATAGATAAGTAATTAAAGTTAGGGGCATACGATATAGCTGCGCGTAGCCTCGGTGTTCATCTCAGTTGCATACACAAATAAATAGATAGATAGACAGATGGCCGATAGATAGAAAGATGGAAAGAGTATTTACAACGGAAAGCTGAAAGAGAAAGGCGACTTAGAATTCAGAGATACAGACAGACGAACAGACAAATATACAGAAAGACAGACAGACAGATGAATAAATAGATAGACAGACAGATGTGGAAATAGAGAAGGCATGAAAAACGGAAAACAGAAAGCAGGAGGAGAAGGAGGCAAGACGAGACTCAAGATTCAGGGAGGCACCGTCGGGAACACACAGAGACCGGCTGCAGCTTCATGAGAGTAGCCGCGCCGGGAGCCTCGGGACTAGGAGGAGGGGCCACAGGGGACGCAGACGGCGAGCCCCACCTGAAGATTGACTCACAGCTGGTGCGGAATACAGATGGTCGACCTAAAGAAGGAAAGCTTTAGCGGGAACCAGGTCGGGTGGAGTCAGTGCTTGAGAACAGTGAGGGGAAAGAAAGGGAAGGAGAGGAGAGGGAAAGAATGGGAAGGAGAGGAGAGGGAAAGAATGGGAAGGAGAAGGAAAGAAAGGGAAGGAGAGGAGAGGGAAAGAAAGGGAAGGAGAGGAGAGGGAAAAAAAGGGAAGGAAAGGAGAGGGAAAGAAAGAGAAGGATAGGAGAGGGAAAGAAAGGGAAGGAGAGGAGAGGGAAAGAAAGGGAAGGAGAGGAGAGGGAAAGAAAGGGAAGGAGAGGAGAGGGAAAGAAAGGGAAGGAGAGGAGAGGGATAGAATGGAAGGAGAGGAGGGAAAGAATGGTAAGGAGACGGAAAGAAAGGGAAGGAGAGGAGAGGGAAAGAAAGGGAAGGAGAGGAGAGGGAAGGAAAGGTAAGGAGATGGAAAGAAAGGGAAGGAGAGGAGAGGGAAAGAAAGGGAAGGAGAGGGAAAGAAAGGGAAGGAGAGGAGAGGGAAAGAAATGGAAGGAGAGGAGAGGGAAAGAAAGGGAAGGAGAAGGAAAGAAAGGGAAGGAGAGGAAAAGAAAAGAAAGGAAAGGAGAGGAAAAGAAAGGGAAGGAGAGGGAAAGAAAGGAAGGAGAGGAGAGGAAAGAAAGGAAGGAGAGGAGAGGGAAAGAAAGGGAAGGAGAGGAGAGGGAAAGAAAGGGAAGGAGAGGGAAAGAAAGGGAAGGAGAGGGAAAGAAAGGGAAGGAGAGGAGAGGAAAGAAAGGAAGAGGAGAGGAAAGAAAGGAAAGAGGAGAGGGAAAGAAAGGGAAGGAGAGGAGAGGGAAAGAATGGAAAGGAGAGGAGAGGGAAAGAAAGGAAGGAGAGGGAAAGAAAGGAAGGAGAGGAGAGGGAAAGAATGAAGGAGAGGAGAGGAAAGAAAGGGAAGGAGAGGAAAGAAAGGGAAGGAGAGGGAAAGAGAGGGAAGGAGGAGAGGGACAGAAAGGGAAGGAGAGGAGAGGGAAAGAATGGGAAGGAGAGGAGAGGGAAAGAGAGGAAGGAGATGAGAGGTAAAGAAAGGGAAGGAGAGGAGAATGAAAGAAAGGGAAGGAGAGGGAAAGAAAGGAAGGAGAGGAGAAGGAAAGAATTGGAAGGAGAGGAGAGGGAAAGAATGGGAAGGAAAGAAGAAAGGGAAAGAACGGGAAGGAGAGGAGAGGGAAAGAAAGGAAGGAGAGGAGAATGAAAGAAAGGGAAGGAGAGGAGAGGGAAAGAAAGGGAAGGAGAGGGAAAGAAAGGGAAGGAGAGGAGAGGGAAAGAAAGGAAGGAGAGGAGAATGAAAGAAAGGGAAGGAGAGGAGAGGGAAAGAAAGGGAAGGAGAGGAGAGGGAACGAAAGGGAAGGAGAGGAGAGGGAAAGAAAGGGAAGGAGAGGAGAGGAAAGAAAGGAAGGAGAGGAGAGAAAGAAAGGGAAGGAGAGGTGAGGTAAAGTAAGGGAAAGAGAGGGAAAGAAAGGGGAGAGGAGAGGGAAAGAAAGGAAGGAGAGGAGAAGGAAAGAAAGGGAAAGAGAGGAAAGAAAGGGAAGGAGAGGAGGGAAAGAAAGGAAGGAGAGGAGAGGGAAAGAAAGGAAGGAGAGGAGAAGGAAAGAAAGGGAAAGAGAGGGAAAGAAAGGAAGGAGAGGAGAGGGAAAGAAAGGGAAGGAGAGGAGAGGGAAAGAAAGGGAAGGAGAGGAGAGGGAAAGAAAGGGAAGGAGAGGAGAGGGAAAGAAAGGAAGGAGAGGAGAAGGAAAGAAAGGGAAAGAGAGGGAAAGAAAGGGAAGGAGAGGAGAGGGAAAGAAAGGGAAGGAGAGGAGAGGGAAAGAAAGGGAAGGAGAGGGAAGGGAAGGAAAGGGAAGGAGAGGAGAGGAAGAAAGGGAAGGAGAGGAGAAGGGAAGGAGGGAGAGGAGGAAAGAAAGGGAAGGAGGAGGGAAAGAAAGGGAAGGAGGAGAGGGAAAGAAAGGGAAGGAGAGGAGAGGAAAGAAAGGGAAGGAGGAGAGGGAAAGAAAGGAAGGAGAGGAGAGGGAAAGAAAGGGAAGGAGAGGAAGAAAGGGAAGGAGAGGAGGGAAAGAAAGGGAAGGAGAGGGAAGAAAGGGAAGGAGAGGGAAAGAAAGGGAAGGAGAGGAGAGGAAGAAAGGGAAGGAGGAAGGAAGGAAGGAGGGAAGAAAGGGAAGGAGAGGAGAGGGAAGAAAGGGAAGGAGGAAGAGGGAAAGAAAGGGAAGGAGGGAAGGAGAGGGAAGGGAAGGAGAGGAAGAAAGGAAGGAGAGGAGGGAAAGAAAGGAAGGAGAGAGGGAAAGAAAGAAAGGGAAGGAGAGGAGAGGGAAAGAAAGGAAGGAGAGGAGGGAAAGAAAGGGAA
This sequence comes from Eriocheir sinensis, assembly GCF_024679095.1. Lineage (NCBI taxonomy): Eukaryota > Metazoa > Arthropoda > Malacostraca > Decapoda > Varunidae > Eriocheir > Eriocheir sinensis. Next base: position 5,345 of record NW_026111144.1, on the reverse strand, counting down.
GGAGAGGGAAAGAAAGGAAGGAGAGGAGGGAAAGAAAGGGAAGGAGAGGAGGGAAAGAAAGGAAGGAGAGGAGAGGGAAAGAAAGGAAGGAGAGGAGAGGGAAGGAAAGGGAAGGAGAGGAGAGGGAAAGAAAGAGGAGAGGGAAGAGGGAAGGGAGGAAAGGGAAAGAGGAAAGGAAAGAAATGAAAGGAGAGGAGAGGAAAGAAAGAGAAGGAGAGGAGGAGAAAGAAGGAGAGGAGAGGAAAGAGAAGGAGAGGAGGGGAACGAAGGTGAGGAGAGGAAATGAAAGGGAGGAGAAAGAAGGAGAGGAGAGGAAATGAAAGGGAGGAGAGTAAAGGACGGTCTAAGGGAAGGAGTTTGTGGGTGAGTCAGTCGAGAGGGAATGTGAAAAGTGGTGAGTTAATTCGCGATCTCTATCTTTTTAACGTCGGAATAGACACATGTATATAATTTAGAATGTGAAATAGTTGACGTGATTTTTCTGTTTGCATTTGTTTTCATTTCGCAAGCAAAAGAAACTAAAATAAATAATGGGAATGTAAAAAAAGTTGTTGAGTTTGTTCCTGTTGTATATCTCTTTAAATTAGCAAAGGAAACTGTGAAATATATAATGGGGATGAGAAAATAGCTGATGAATTTGAGATATTTGCATTTGTTTTCATTTCACGAGGGAAACTGAAGGTCACAAAGTATTAGACAAGGAGATGCAAAGGTTAGGGTAAGTCACACAAGGGGAGACAGAGGTTAAGTTAGGTTAGATTAGGTTAGACAAGAGGAGGCAAAGGTTAGATAGGGCAGGTTGGACAGATAGAGGTTAAGAAAGGTTAGATTAGGTTAGACAAGAGGAGGCAAAGGTTAGATAGGGTAGGTTGGACAGATAGAGGTTAAGAAAGGTTAGATTAGGTTAGCCAAGAGGAGGCAAAGGTTAGATAGGGCAGGTTGGACAGATATATGTTTCTGCTGGGAATGGTGATTTGTTCGTCTCTGAGAAAACCTTACAAATACAATGAACCAGAGGAGTGACATTTGTATCAACAGTTTAGTAAAGTTAAATTCGGTATAATAGTAGCCTCCTCAAGTCCTCACTGGCCGACGCGACGCTCCTTCACAAGTTACGTTCTCAACAAGTCTTGGCGCTAACTTGGTTCCGAACTCGCTCATTGCAAACTTCAATTAGTTCGTCAGACACTCTTCGTAAGGTCCTCGACTCATTATATCATTATTTCGTCCCAATCAACTCAGCGGGTTTGTAAGCTGCCAAAACATACACAAAACACAACGACCATTCCCTGTGTAGTGTTTGGCGTTGATAGATAAAGAAGCAGGAGGAGGAGCAGGCGCGGAATCAGGAACTGAGGCAGGAGCTGAAAATAACGTGTGATAGAGAAAGGAAGAGCAGCAGCAGCAGCAGGAGCTAGAAATGATACGAGTAACTTCCCTTGCCAATACCTCTCGCCTGCCTCCCATACACAAAGACTGCTAACACTCCCTATGGTTATTATTATTATTATTATTATTATTATTGGTTATTATTATTATGTAAGACCGGAGAGTAGTTCAGCATGCTCTCTAAAGACAGATCCTCTCTTTATCCACACCACACTACATTCACACAACATATACACCTTTTCCCAAAATTAAAATTTCAAAATGGCGCACATTCACCAAGCCTCAGGTCCCCGACTGGGGACCACAAATTCCCCAGGAGGACTCCCTTCTGGCTGCTGACCCGAGAGGTGTCTTGATAACTCCTCGAACCTCTTTCTTCTCAATTTCTGCAACATTCGCGGTCTTCGCTCTAATTTTCATTCTGTGGAACATCATCTCTCCTCCTCTAAACCTCACCTTCTCTTCCTTACCGAAACACAGGTTTCTGAGGCTACTGACAGCAATCTCTACTCTGTTCCCTCCTACTATCTCGATCCTAAATTTCAATCCAAAGCTGGATGTTGCGCCTACGTGCGCAACGACATCACATGCTCTCGTGCCCACGACCTTGACTCTTCTGAATTTTCCACCATCTGGTTAAGACTTCACTGTCATTCTATTACGAAATACATCTGTGCTGTTTATCTCTCACCTAACTCTACCAACTATGTAAAATTCTTTGACTATTTGAATTCTAAAGTGGAGCACATCTTGACCCACTCTCCCTTCGCTGAAATCTCCATCTTAGGAGATTTCAATGTTCACCACCAGCTTTGGCTTTCATCCTCTTTCACTGACCATCCTGGTGAACAAGCCTACAACTTTGCTATCCTCAACGACCTAGAGCAGTTGGTCCAGCACCCTACACGTATTCCCGACCGTCTTGGAGATCGGCCCAACATTCTAGACCTCTTCCTTACCTCAAACCCTTCTGCTTATTCTGTCAAACTGTTCTCTCCGTTGGGCTCCTCCGATCACAATCTTATTTCTGCATCCTGTCCTATCGCTCTTGCACACCCTCTGGACCCACCGAAGAGGCGATGCTTCTGGCATTTTGCTTCAGCTCGGTGGGACGACCTGAGGATGTACTTTTCCGATTTCCCGTGGAATGATTATTGCCTCCAGGATAGAGACCCCTCTGTGTGTGCTCAGCGCATCACAGAGGTGATTGTCTCTGGAATGGAGGCATACATTCGTTGTTCTTTCTCTACTCCTCACGCAAAAAAGCCTTGGTTTAATCACGCTTGTTCTCGTGCTGTCAATGATAGAGAGGTAGCTCACAAAAGGTACCAGAGCCTTCAAACTAATGCTAATTATGAACTTTACATTTCTGCCCGAAATCGTGCCAAATCTATTCTCCGATTAACCAAAATTCTTTCATTAATAGAAAATGTCAAAACCTGGCTTTCTCTACCTCTTCCCGTGACTTCTGGCATCGAGCCAAAACCAGCTCCTCCACCGTCACTTCGTCATCTTGCCCTCCCCTCCTCAGTCCTGACGGCAACACTGCCGTCTCATCTATCTCTAAGGCTGAACTCTTCTCTCCAACTTGTTCTAAAAACTCCACTCTGGACGATTCTGGGCATATTCCTCCTACTCATCCCCCCTCTGACTCCTTTATGCCTGTTATAAAGATTCTTCAAAATGATGTTTTCTATGCCCTCTCTGGCCTCAATCCTCAGAAGGCTTATGGACCTGATGGAGCGCCTCCTATTGTCCTTAAAAACTGTGCCTCCGTGCTGTCACCCTGCCTGGTCAAACTCTTTCGCCTCTGCCTGTCAACATCTACCTTTCCTTCTTGCTGGAAGTATGCCTTCATACAGCCTGTACCTAAGAAGGGTGACCGCTCCAATCCCTCAAACTACCGTCCTATTGCTTTACTTTCTTGTCTATCTAAAGCTTTTGAATCAATCCTTAACCGGAAGATTCAAAAGCAGCTTTCCACTTCTGACCTTCTATCTGATCGCCAGTATGGGTTCCGCAAGGGGCGTTCTACTGGTGATCTCCTTCTTAACTGACTCTTGGTCATCCTCTCTTAGCCGTTTCGGTGAAACTTTTGCTATTGCGCTGGACATATCAAAAGCTTTTGATAGGGTCTGGCACAAATCTTTGCTTTCTAAACTATCCTCCTACGGTTTCTATCCTTCTCTCTGTACCTTTATCTCCAGTTTCCTCTTTGACCGTTCTATTTCTGCCGTGGTAGACGGTCACTGTTCTTCCCCTAAATCTATTAACAGTGGTGTCCCACAGGGTTCTGTCCTATTTCCCACTCTTTTTCTGTTGTTCATTGATGATCTTCTTTCCAAAACGAACTGTCCTATCCATTCCTACGCCAATGATTCCACTCTGCATTATTCAACTTCTTTTAATAGAAGACCCACCCTTCAGGAACTTAACGACTCAAGGCTGGAGACTGCAGAACGCTTAGCCTCAGACCTTACTATTATTTCCGATTGGGGCAAGAAGAACCTGGTGTCCTTTAACGCCTCAAAAACACAGTTTCTCCACCTATCCACTCGACACAATCTTCCAAACAACTATCCCCTATTCTTTGACAACACCCAGCTATCACCTTCCTCAACACTAAACATTCTCGGTCTATCCTTAACTCAAAATCTCAACTGGAAACTTCATATCTCATCTCTTACTAAATCAGCTTCCTCGAGGCTGGGCGTTCTGTACCGTCTCCGCCAGTTCTTCTCCCCCTCACAGTTGCTGTCCATACAGGGGCCTTGTCCGCCCTCGTATGGAGTATGCATCTCATGTGTGGGGGGGCTCCACTCACACAGCTCTTCTGGACAGAGTGGAGGCAAAGGCTCTTCGTCTCATCAGCTCTCCTCCTCATACTGATAGTCTTCTACCTCTTAAATTCCGCCGCAATGTTGCCTCTCTTTCTATCTTCTATCGATATTTCCACGCTGACTGCTCTTCTGAACTTGCTAACTGCATGCCTCCCCCCCTTCCCATGTCCCTGCTGCACTCGACTTTCTACTCATGCTCATCCCTATACTGTCCAAACCCCTTATGCAAGAGTTAACCAGCATCTTCACTCTTTCATCCCTCACGCTGGTAAACTCTGGAACACTCTTCCTTCATCTGTATTTCCTCCTGCCTACAACTTAAACTCTTTCAAGAGGAGGGTATCAGGACACCTCTCCTCCCAAAATTGACCTATCTTTCGGCCACCTCTTTGGATTCGTTTTAGGAGCAGTGAGTAGCGGGCTTTTTTTTTATTAATGTTTGATTTTTGTGTGCCCTTGAACTGTCTCCTTTGCTGTAAAAAAATAAAAAAATAAAAAAATAAAAGAGACGAGCAAGGCAGAGAGTGAAGTGCGGAAACAGTAACCCGCCTGTTCAGCTGCACCCAGTCACCAGAGACGCCGAAAAAGAGAAAATGAGAGAGTTGATAGAGAAAGGAACAAGAACAGGAGGAGGAGATAAACATAATGACAAACTTCTCTCGCCAATGCTTCTCGCCTCCAGCCTTCAGGGACACCACCACTCTGCCTGCCGAGCTGTCTCCACTTCCTGCAATCAAAGTTTTCACGAAGGAAGTGTTGGGACAGCCCGGGAGCTAATTGGCCTTTGCATCTTAAAGCTTCTCACTGTATTTCTGGACTATTGCTTTTGGAGGCGTTGAAATGCATATGTACAAAGAGGAAACGGATGAAAAACGGAAATAGAGAAGTAGAGGGAGGGAACAAATAGAGAGAAAGGGGGAAGGGGGAAGGGAAGGAGAGAAGGAAGATGAGAAACAGAAAGAGAGGTAGAAGGGGGGAATGTATATTTAGAACTCCTCACTACACTTTAGGGGCATTACATTTAGAAGCGATGAAACTTTAATAAACAAAAGAACAAAACAAATCTCTAGAACACCACCTTATATTTCAGAGGCACTACTTTTGGGGCGTTTAAAT
>NW_026111143.1:0-32781 GCF_024679095.1 Eriocheir sinensis | reverse complement strand
TCCTTTAGAGCAGGCCAACTGGCGAGTCACTTCGAACCCCTTTCCGGACCCTTGAGCGACGCGCGGGGCGGCTCGAACACCACGACCCCGCACGTTGGCTCATTTTCTTTGTATATGAAAACAAAAACAATAATACGCGTCACTGAACGAATGGGTGCACGATCAATAAGATACCCGGAGTGAAGAAAAGACGTGACATGGAAAAATATATTGGTGCTGGCAGAGACAAGTCACCGTGAGCTTATACAATGACAAACACAAACATCAATTTGTTTTGACGGGTCCCTCCCTTCTTCTATCTTCAACGTGCATGTGCAGGTGTTGGACGGCCTCTCAGGTAGGCTAATAAACGTGGCTTTGATATAAACAAAAAGGAAAAAAAAGTACATGAAGTTACTGATTAAACCAGGTGTAGGGGGATAATAAAACCTGATGCTTTTAGTTTGGTTACGAGACACTGTTATTTATTTAACTCATTTACACCAGTGAAAGTGAAGGAAAAGAAATCGATATGAAATTTTCTCCTCCTGCAACCTTGACTTCCTATAACAACGTAAGGATTATGACACAAATCTCCTCATTATCAAACCACTCAGTGAAGGCAGCGAACTTAGTGGGTCGTTTTTCCCCGACAAGCTGAAGGGGAGGCTGAAATCACTTGGCTTCGTGAATGTAACATTGACTTCTTTAACAAACGTGAGGGTTACGAAACATTAGTTATCTCTTCACTATTGAACCTGAGAGTGTAGGAAAAGAAGTTGGTGAACTTGGTGTGTCATTTCCTTACCTCGACAGCTTAATTATGGGGAGGCTTCGGTCCCTTGGTTATGAGTGTGACCTTGATAACCAGCGTGAGGTAAACCTGGCGCACCTCGTTTTCTTCGCGGACGGGCGTGAGGGAGGCCGTGGCGGCGATGGACGGAGTCGTTGGGCCGCGGGAGAGGCACTTTGGCGCAAGGATTATATAATATAAGGATAGCTCACTAAGCTTTTGTTTTACCCACAATGCACCGCGGATGACGTCACACATGTAAACAAATGGTGTTGGGCGGCAAACTGGCTCACTTAACTATGTTCTCACCATAGCGTGCACAGTGAAAATGGTGATTTGTGGTGTATATGGGTGTTACTGTTACATTAACACCATAGCTGGGCGTTATCGCGATAAGTTATCACGATACTTTATCGCTGATAACAAAATCGGGTTATCGGCCATCCGCTACTTATTTATGTATATATCGGTATCTTCGTTACTTTTGTAACCAAACTAGCGATAATCGCTACTTTTTCCGCCTCTCGAAAAAAAAAAAAAAAAAGGTTGTCCCTCCCTACTGCGCATGCGTGGCCCGGGCTCCCGGTGTTGTATGAAAAAAAATTCGGGGTATGAAATATCTTCGGTGAAGAGATTTCATACTTAGATCAACATTAAAACACTAGGTTATTTTTTTTATGTTAGACTCAAAAATCAATATATCAAAGAGAAAAATCATTTAACATTGCCCAAAAAATTATTATTCACTGCCTCAAATTTGATATTCCATATTCGTTTGTGAGCATGCCATGGTATTGAAGGCACCAGGTGTTGTGTTATTTGGTGTCCCATCGTCAAAAGCTGGCGCTTTTGTTTACAAACACTGGTCTCGCGTGAACTGCGCATGTTCAGACCAGTAAGCGTAGCCCTGTACAGTCTCACAAAGCTTTTTAACCGTAATTAAGAGTTGCTGGAAGGCTGAATCAGACAAACAATACCACCATCCTTGCTGTCTTTAGAACGACACTCTGTACATATAAATACAACTCGTACAGAGTGTCGTTCTAGAAACAGCGGGGTGGTAGTAGTACTGTATGTCTGATTCAGCCTAACAAATTACGAAATGAAACAATAACAACTTACCAATTCAAACGTTCTAGTATTACCGTCCATAGATACGTGTCAACGTGTGGTTTTCAGGTTTTGTAAGTTATCTAAAATACAGATAATGAAAATTTGAAGTCATCTATGTTTTTTTATTTGAAATATCAATAATATCGTGTTCGCCTATCGGAATTGTGGATTTATATCGGGTATCAGTTATCGGTTATCGCCTATATTTGTGTCTCCAGTTAACGAATATCGGTCATCACCAATAAGGTTTTCCATTGTCAGTTATCGGTTATCGGGAAAAAAATTTATGTTATCGTGCCCATCTATGGTGTTACAGTGGCTCGACTGCGGAAAGTCGTCAAGGTGTTAAGTTTATTAGGTTTCCTAGAGACAAACACATCTTGAAGAAGTGGATTTTAGCCTGCAAACGAAAAGATAAAGTGAAGGTGAAGTGTGCGTGGGTGAGGTCCAAACATTTTCCAAGAAAGTGATAACATTAAAGAAAAGCCAATAAAGCTCTAAAGTGAAAGTTTGGTAAAGGTAAATTCATTTAGTTAAAAAATTGCGTAAATATACAGTATATATGCATGTATTAAAAAAAAAAAACTTTCATTATACACGACAGGATTAGTTACCCCTGCAAATTAAGTTGTAGAAAACATATGTTAATAAAAGTTAAGAAAACGTAAGCATCGATGGTAGACAGAGCAATACTTCTGCATCTTGTTTACCATGTTTCTTACATTATTTATATTATTGTATACTATTAGCCAACACAACAGCTGCCTAGTTTAATTATTTATCCTTAGCAATCAAAAAAGTGCAAAATCTGACCATGAATAAGAATATATAAGGGTTTTCTAGTACATTTTATACCGTGAGGGCAGGGTGAGTGTTAACCAGATGACGCACTGCAGTCATGACGTCATCGATGACGTTTCAGTGAGCTATCCTTATAGTATATAATCTTTGCTTCGGCGGGTCTGGAGCGGCGCCCGCAGCGGTGCAAGGAGAGAAAAGCCAAGTCCGTGACAAGAGTTGGCTAGGAAAATGTATGATGGCGTATTACGAGAGGTGACGGCGAGCGTGCGAGGCGTATTCCTTCCCTCCTCCTCCTTGCACCCTCCTTCCCGCCTACTCCTCTTTCTTCCACCCTCCCTCCCTCCTCCTCCTCCTCCTTCTCTTTCCATCCTCCTTCTCCTCCTTCTTTAAGCCAGTGTGAGTGTGAGACTTGTGGGAAAAAAAGGTGGTGATGGAATTTAAAAATAGGAGTGTGTGTGGTGGTAAGTGTGAAGTATTAGTGATGATTTGAAGATTAATGGTGAGTTAGTGGTGAGTGAAGATGAGGTCAGAGTGATGATGGTGACGAGGTATAGCTGGTGTTGATGGTGTGTTACTTGGTGGTATTAGGTGCAGATGTGGTCATCTTAATAGCTTTGTGGTGGTGGTGGTGGTCGTAAAGACATTTTGGTGGTGGTGTTGTTGTTCATATTTGTTTTGCTGATAATGGTGGTGATTGAAAGACCTTGATGACGATGATAATGGTGGTGGTGCTGGTGATAGTGTTATCATTTTAGTGGTGATGAAGGAGTGTGTGAAGATCCTAATGGTGGTGGTAAGATATTAGTGATGAAGGAATTAGCACATAAAGGCGAGTGTTAAGATCGTGATGATGTTGGTGGTGGTGGGATCAGTTTAGAGGTGATGACGGAGTTGGTGGTGTGCAGATCTTGGCGGTGGCGGTGGCAGTGGCGGCGGTGGCAACCGTAACATTTCAGTGGTGATGGCGGCGTTGGCATCTAAAAGGGAGTGTTATTATCATCATATCACCTCTTTCTCGGCCTGACGGTATAAAGACCATTTAAGTGTTGGTAAAGCATCCAGACGACCCCCTCCCCTTCCCCTCCTCCACAACACCTGCTTGTAAACTTTCCAGCTTCTAGGATACAGGGAAACAAAAGTAAGAGACCAAGTAAGAGAGGAGACGAGGAAAGAGGAGAGGGACAGGAAGAGGTAAGGAAGGCCATACGGAGGAGGTGAAGAAAGAGGATAAGAGTAAGGGACCGAGCGAGGATAGGAGAGAGAGAACAAGGATAGATTAAAGAGGAGGAAGAACGTAGCAACCAAAGGAGAAGTGTTAGTGGTGGTGTCAGTGGTTAGTGATGTCAGTTGTACTTCACCTCGCAACACAAACGAGTTGCAACACATCAACGCAACACTTTGGGCGGGAAATAAAGTGATGATGTTCCCTTAATGTTCCACCGCCTCTTTGTCCCTCTATTCCCATTGCCAAGGCAGAATTACTTATGGGTATACTCCTACTAAGGATTTCAGAGGCTGTGCGGCCTCGTTTTTTGGGAATAACATCGTAACGAACAATCGTATCGGTACGAGATTTTGCGACAGTGTATTTCACACACTGCCTTAAATTTGAAGGGTATCGCCAACCGCCACAAGTAGAGAATAAAGGCACTTGTCCCTATACCAAGAGGGTAAAGTCATCAGTGTCAGGCAAAGATACGAACACAACTACCAGAGGCTCCGCCCACCTTGTTCCTCTTCCCTCCATCTCCCGCCTCCTCCCTTCTCCCTCAATATCTCTCTCTCTCTCTCTCTCTCTCTCTCTCTCTCTCTCTCTCTCTCTCTCTCTCTCTCTCTCATGTAGCTTCGTAACTATAATGAATGAAAGGCATGCATTAATTGTAGTGGCGTTATATACTCTTTCTAATACTGATAGGCATCCTTTAAATAAAGTTGAGAGTAGGGTAACGTGTTACTTACATAGCCTAATTACCTCCGTAACTATTGGTAGCGTAGTGGTTTGGTGGTTTATGGTGTACGTTTTCGTGCTGTATCTTAGTGGCCATTTTATCTTCTCTCTGGTACACTTGACGACTGGTGCCGCGAGTCAAAGTCAGGTGACGAAGAAAGGTAGCAAAAAGGAAAACAACAAAAAACAAACGAGAGAGAAACAAATACAAGTGAGCAATCGTTCTACCATCAATCATGGTAGTCATCATTTACCACCTCACCCTACTCTCACATGTCATTACGTCCACGGCCCAGATGTGTATCACTATGCTCAAAATTAAAGTCCCAGTATCACATCAAGCATGCCTTAATTGAAAAAAAAATCATTCTCGAGTATGTATGTATCTTCCAGAGAGAGAGAGAGAGAGATTGAGGGAGAAGGGAGGAGGCGGGAGATGGAGGGAAGAGGAACAAGGTGGGCGGAGCCTCTGGTAGTTGTGTTCGTATCTTTGCCTGACACTGATGACTTTACCCTCTTGGTATAGGGACAAGTGCCTTTATTCTCTACTTGTGGCGGTTGGCGATACCCTTCAAAATTAAGGCAGTGTGTGAAATACACTGTCGCAAAATCTCGTACCGATACGATTGTTCGTTACGATATTATTCCCAAAAAACGAGGCCGCACAGCCTCTGAAATCCTTAGTCGTTCTCCTCGTTCTCGTCCTCCTCCTCCTCGTCTTCCTCCTCCTACTACTACTTATCTGCCCCTTATAAAAACCAACACAGACAGAGTTCTCATTCCGGCCGCCAGGTGATGTTTTCTGGCAATTAAGCAGTTGGCAGGTACAAGTGTGCAGGAAGTGAAGGGTGAATGTTAATGTGGTGAAAATCTTTGGACGCGGAGGTGGTGGTGGTGGAGGTGGTGGTAATAATCGCTGTTCTTGTAGTAATGGTGGTTGATGTGGTGATGGTAGTTTTTGTTGTGGTGGTGGTTGCGGTTAAAGTTGTGGTGTTTGGAGTAGTGGTAGTAGTGGTTGTGATGATAGTGGAGTGGTAATGAAGATATTGAGATAAAAGGTCGTGTTCTTGTTGATGAATGTGGTGATAGTTAATGACGTAATGGTAAAGGTTGAGATGGCGGTGTTTGGAGTAGCGGTGGTGATAGTGGAGAAGTAATGGTGATGATGAAAGAGAGGGTGGTGGTGGTGGTGATGGTGGTGGAGATGGTTAATGGCATAGACTCCGGATACGGAGTCTATGTTAATGGTCTAGTGGGGGCGGCGTGATCTCACTCCGATTTAGCCGGGTTTCTGTCAACACAACACTTCTGAGTAGGTGAGGATAGAAAGGGAGGGTTGTGTTAATCATTAAAGCAATAAAAGCAGAATAAGTAAGTTTTATATTAATAGCTCCTAAACGGTGGGGCTAGACAGATAGATATGTATTCGTCTTAGCAACAAATACGTAAAAAAATGTGTGAAGTTCTGCCTTAACAAGCACCTGTCGGGAGGTTGGACAGGTAAGAGTTACGTTCACAGCGACAAACAGGATCAGCGGGACATTCTGACAGCTGACTTTTTTTTTTTCTTTTTTACAGTAAAGGAACCAACTCAAGGGCAAAAATAAATGAAAAACAAAAAAAAGCTCTAGCATTGATCCTATAAAAAGAAAGTAGATTGGTCAAAAGAGAGGTCATCTACAACGAATCGGAAATCATTAAAATTTTAAAGATAGTCAAACTCTTCACAGGCTCATTGAGAACAGGCTTCAAACTATACTCAAGTTGCTGTGATCACGCGTGCACTAATAGGCGCACCTAACATCACGGTAGCCGATCCAGGATTCAGTACGTTTCCTAACTAGTAGAAGGTAATGTTAAAATTGTATTTCGTAAAGAATCCTTATAACCAAAAACTAACTAAAATTATGAGTATTCTTTTTCTTGAACAGAACATTGAACAAACAACAGAACAATAATATGAAAATACGTATAGCCACCATTGCCAGGTCATCGTACTCAGAGCATAGTATTTACCTGTTTCTGACGCCTAACTATTGCCAAGAAACATCAGGATCTAACTCTTTTAACGATAACTATAAATTGGTTTCGTTATTGGAGCCCAGAAGACACTTTAAGGGTAGGAAGTCGGGAAATATAATCGGCTGAGTACGACAATCTGGCAACGTTGAGGTTGTAGTCCACAGGCCCGAGCCAACCTATCCGCCATTTTGCGGGTGTCAGATACCAAAAATAGGATAATTTTACTGCGCAAAGCAGGTGATGTCACTTATTGTGAATTCGTGAGCTTTCACATTTATCTATTTGTGTATATTTCATGGTGGCAAAACTTTCATTACTAGTTTCATTTTTACTAGTGACACGAATATGAGACCGTTTTTCACAATATAATTTTACTCAAACAAGTGAATCAGACACCACAGAAATATTACCAGTGTGTGTATGAATGGATACAAAGATAAGCACATACTTTGATTTAACTCTTGGATGTATCATGGATCATTAATAAATAAAAACAAAATATCTGGATAGGCTACTCTTTAGCCCGTTACCGGCTATGGCTGCCAAGGAAGTCCCTCCGCCAAGTTTGTACCCCCCCATTTGGTGATTGTTAGGTGCGCCTATTAGCGGTTCATCAGCGTGTTAAGCGGCAAACAAACCTCCTGAACTGCTCCTGAACGGCTTGTGTGTTAAACTAAATCGGTGTTCTGCGTGTGCCGAGGCCTTGCTGAGTTTACTGTTTACGGTTATCACATTGTTACTGCGACACGTGGGACGTGCAGGAAGTGTCACTGCATCGTCACTTCTTAGACTAAATTGGACCATTCTTTGTTTTCTTGCCTTTTCTTGCTTTACTTTTCTTTACTTACTGACTTATACTTACTTTTAGAATTGTGTTACTACTTCTTGTTCGCTTTGGAGTGTGAGGAGGAATATTGTCACTGCATCGTCATTTCTTTGATTATAAACTGTACCATTCTTTATTGCTATCTTGCTTTAATTCGTTCTCTAGGCACCAGGTGACTTTCAATAGTGATACTTCATCCTGGAAACGTACCCCTAGATTTTGTGTGACCTTCATCAAATATTGGATCATTATCGGGCCATCCGAATTAGACATGATTGTAACTACTATGTGTTTCAGGCGCTATGAAACACAGTTTTTCGAATATAACATTTTAACAAAGCGTCGGACAAGGATGGTATTTTGAAAGACGATGATTAAGACCCCAACCTAATTGGCAAAAATAGGCTTAGGTGCCAAATGTGAATGATTACGGCACTTGTAAGAGTAACTTCAAGGTAAACTTCACTAAAATATACAGGCACAGGTAGCGAGGCTACGTGCCGTCATCATGTACGCACCGCCTCTCGTTGAAGGCGTGACGTCAATGTGACGTTTTACTATGAAGTAGCAGTAATCACTGACTCAACTGGTAGTTCTCTCTGTCATCTCTCTCTCTCTCTCTCTCTCTCTCTCTCTCTCTCTCTCTCTCTCTACTCAACAAGAGTAGAAATGCAATGTTTTGGAGCCTTCTGATTAATGTAAAATCACTTAGGTTTAAGAATCTATGTAAATCTCTCTCTCTCTCTCTCTCTCTCTCTCTCTCTCTCTCTCTCTCTCTCTCTCTCTCTCTCTCTCTCTCTCTCTCTCTCTCTCTCTCTCTCTCTCTCTCACACACACACACATATACACACACACACACACTAGTTCAGCCCTATACATAGGGATGATGCTCATTAAGAAATTATTATATGTGCGAAAAAGTTTTACTCGCAGGAAATTACTTATCCTTTGCATGGAAAATACGGTCTTTGGTACAACATGCTGTAAGTATATAACATAGTGCAGTGGCTGAACTATTTTTACTGTGTGTGTGTGTGTGTGTGTGTGTGTGTGTGAGAGAGTGGTTGAGATGATGACTACTACGTCATAGTTACACGTCACATGGACGTCACGAACGAGAGGCACCTAGCCTCGCTACCCGTGCCTGTATAATTTAGTGCAGTTTACCTTAAAGTTACTCCTACAAGTGCCGTAATCATCCACATTTGGCACCTAAGCCTATTTTTGCCAATTAGGTCAGGGTCTTAATCATCGTCTTCCAAAATACCATCCTTGTCCGATGCTTTGTTAAAATGTTATATTCGAAAAACTGTGTTTCATAGCGCCTGAAACACATAGTAGTTTCTTGTTATATCTGACGAGATATTCCCAGCCCTCCCCACCTCCCCGTCCCTTCTCTTCTCTTCCCTTCCCTTTCCTTCATTTCCCTTTTCGTTCTCTTGTTTAGTGTATTCTGAGCTCAAACTCAGTGCCCGGGTACACACACACACACACACACACACACACACAAGCTGTCTAATTCAGTGGCAAAACGTGTCAATATATATATCTATATATATATATATATATATATATATATATATATATATATATATATATATATATATATATATATATATATATATATATATATGAATCAGCAGTAATGTGAGGACAACAAAGTCAGGAATATCAGGATATCATAAAAAATAATAGTGCGAGTTAGTTGAAGAGATAATGATGCAGTGATGATAGCACTGGTGACATTCTGCCAGACTTCAAGGCGAACGAAAGGAAGGGACGGGAAGAGAAGGCAAGAGAAGGGAAGGGAAGGGAAGGGATGGGGAGGGAAGGGAAGGGAAGGGCAGGGAAGGGAAGGGAAGGGAAGGGAAGGAAAGGAAATGGAGGAAAAGGAAGGAAAGGGAAGGGAAAGGAAGGGAAGGGAAGGAAAGGGAAGGGAAAGGAAGGGAAGGGAAGGGAAGGGAAGGAAATGGAGGAAAAGGAAGGAAAGGGAAAGGAAGGGAAGGGAAGGGAAGGAAATGGAGGAAAAGGAATGAAAGGGAAAGGAAGGGCAGGGCAGGGAAGGGAAGGGAAGGGAAAGGAAAGGAAGGGAAGGAAATGGAGGGAAAGGAAAGGAAAGGATGAGATGGGAAGGGGAGAATATGGATGGAAAGGAAAGGAAAGGAAGGGAAAGGAAGGGAAGAGAGGGGGAGGTGGAGGAGGGAAGGGGCTGTGATTAGCTCATCGGGTATAACAAGAAACCAGTTGCAATCATGTATAATTTCGCTGCCTTGATTATGATTCCATACTTGATTAAGGCCAAAGAAAATTTAGGGTTACATTTTCAGGAAGAGCCATCATTAATGAAGGTCATCTGGTCTATTATTCATCGGTCATTCGTCCCCTTGCTTGCTCTCTGTCCTGTAAGTCCTTGCTTGTCTAATTTGTTTTCTGTCTCGTAATTCCTTACTTATTTACGACTTATTTCTTATATGTGACAAATTTAGTGTTCTGTTTCAGTCCATCTTCATGTTGCAGTTAATTTAACTTATTGAATTACCTACCTGTGTGATCATCCTTACTCGTTGTGTTACACTAAAGTACGAAGGAGAAAGGAACACTAAAGGGAAGGAACGTAAGAGCAGTACTGCAATTATAAAAGCAGTTTGGCAGTGACATTTTCTTACATTATATTTTTAACATTTTAAGACGAACCGTAGTGATGTATTTAACGCCGCGCTTCATTACTCATCTAATTACATCACTTGTTTTTTGATGACCAATGTGTTCATTAATGGCTTGTTAACTTAGATGAGACAAATACACTTTTACATTTCCGTAAACAATTGTGCAACCAAGTTCACTCATTTAATTAACAACGTGCATAAAAATGTTGCCGGCCTATTCTTCTTAATGAGGCCATGATTTATTTGCATCTACTATATACCTGCTAATGACTTCCTATTTTTCCTGAAAAAAAAACTTTGGTTAACATTTTTTAAAGTAGAACATAGCTTGGTCATCGGCTCTAACAGGTAATTAAAATAAAAGGTCAGTTAAAGAGGACGAAAAAGGGAAAAGAAAACAGTTAATAAGAACATACTGGGCAGGTAAGTTTTTAGCCCTTACACGTAAATATGACACCAGGCCAAGTAAAAGAGATGTGAAGACAGGTAAGGCAACGAAAAGGGCGATGAGAAGGGCAAGTAATAAGACAGGTGAAGGAAACAGGTAGGGCAACTAGGTAGGGTAAGTAATCAGGCAGGTGAGGCACAAAAGATGGGAGGGAGACAGGTAAGGCAGTTAGAAACGGGCAGGTAATGAGACAGTAGCCCACCGCTGGAGAGGCACACTCCCCACTCCGCTAACACTGTAAAGGACACATAAGACTGCCCAGTGTATATGCATATTGTATTTTTTTGTATAAACATTTATGCCCTTAGAATAGGCAGCACACGACAGTGCACCTTTGGGCGTGTAAATACTCGAATACCTGTATATTTTAAATAAAAAAAGGTGAATTAGACAGGTAGGGAAGAGAAAGGGGCAGACAATGAGACAGGAAAGGAGACAGGTAAGGGAGTTCGAAAAGGGCAGGTAAATGAGGCAGGTGAATGACAAGTAGGTAAATGAGACACGTTGACCAGGTAAGAAAAAACAGGTGAATGAGGCAGGTGAATCACACAGGCAGGTAACGCCCTGGCCAGCGGCGCCGCGGCTCCCACACCTCAACAAACTGGCCGCCTAACGTCCCCGCGACAATCGCCGCCCAGTGACTCCTTGCCGAGCTGTCCCGCCAGTCTGGACAAGGCTGGGCGGCGAGGAGCTTTAAAATTCTTTGGTGACAGCAAGAAAAAAGTGTTGAAGGACTGCGCGTTTAACTCTGCATAACTATATGCTCTCCTTTGGGTCCTTTTTGTGCCTTTTGTATTTTATTAATTTATATCTGTTTTTTTTAATCTGTATTTTTATGCATTTTCTGTACATCTGTATTTTCTTCGGTGACATTAAAAAAAGTAGAAGGACTAAGCGCTCAACTCTGCCAACATCTTTTTTCTCCACTCTTCTCGTACCTTCTGCTTCTTTTTCATCTATATTATTTATTTTTGTTTATTTTTTGTTTAACCTCTATCTCTGCATTTTTTTTTTTTTTTTGGGGGGGGGGGGTGACTAAATAGACCGAGCGCTCAAGTCTGCATGGCTGCCTCTTTTCCTTTACTTCTTTTCGTGATTTCTGAACTTTACTTAGTTTTCGTCTTGGGCGGGTCGTCATGCTTATAACTGATTTTAGGACAAACAAAGTAACAAGAGTGGCGACTCCACAGATTTGTATGTCAGTATTTTTTTTTTCTTATTTCTTTACCCTTGATCTGTTTCCTTTAATGTAAAACAAAAGTACCGAGTCGTGTTCTGTTGGCGCATCTATGATTATATTACCACCTTATCAACCAATATCAATTACTCCAACAGTTTTTAGGTACATTCTGCAGTACAGCCGCACCTACTCTTATCATTTACTCTTATCTATCAATCTACTCTTATCTACTAACCATTATCATCTACTCCTCTTCCTCTTAGTCAAATCCTCTGTCGCCGCGCCCACCATTCCCTTCCCACCTTAGTTATCATTCATCACATATTCTTTCAGCCTTTCCATATCATATCATATCATATATCACATTTCAAGCTCGCCCTCGCCGGCCACTTGACGTCGTGTCGCGTCCGTCACGGCGCAGTACAGCCACAAGAATATTCCAGCGCCGTGCCAGTAACACTCTCAGGTAGAGGCGACACCTGGAGGCACGCGTACAGGTGTGTGTGTGTGTGTGTGTGTGTGTGTGTGTGTGTGTGTGTGTGAGAGGGTGTGTGCGTGTGCATGTGCGTGTACGTGTGCATGTGTGAGTGTGTCTGTGTGTATGTATGCGTATGTGTGTGTATATATGTGTGTATGTATGTGTGTATGTGTGTGTATGTGTGGATGTGTGTGTGTGTGTGTGTGTGTGTGTGCCGACAAGGGGCTGCACACGGCGCCCCGGCACCCTCACAAGGCAATGCTCTCCTGGAATATGTATTTGTACGAGCAAAGTGGGCGCTGCGTTGTGATTATGCATATTCCTCTCGCTGTTTTATTGTATTGGGGAACGAGGCGCCGAACACACTATCGGATACAAAACGACGAATAAAAAGAAAGGAAATACTGCTAACACTGCGTCAATGTGAAAATTAAAGAAAAGACGAAACTGGCGCTGAAAACAAATGCGAGTTGAATAAGGAAAGAAATTCAAATGAAGACAGAAATCTGAACATGATGATAATGAAAATAAATAGACCTAAGAAAACAGACAAAAAAAAGGTGTAGAATGTGATAAAGAAAGATGGAGATGAAAAAAAATTACATGCAAAACGAATTGCAGAAAGTTAAAGAAAAAAAATGAATATGAAAAATAATCACATACATAAAAGTAACTGAATGATGATGTTACATAAAAAAGAGAAAAAGATGAAAGATCAAAACACTCACACAGAAATTACTGCAGAGTGATGTTGGTGTGTAAATAAAACGGTTATGAAGAAAAAAAAGGAGGGGGAAAAAAACAAAATAAACACATAAAAAGTTAGAGGAAGATGCTCCCACGTGGAAATATAGAAAATAAAGCGAAAACAAATTCATAAAGTTTCAGACTGATGCTGGCACACAGGAAAAAACGTAAAGGAGGGAATAAATAAAATAAAGATGAATATGACCACAGACAAATATTGAGTGAAAGATGCTGGCATGTTGATGTAAAGAAAAATGATTCATGACATTGAAAAAAGAAAAAAAGAATGACGCTGGGGCACAAAGATAAGAAAAGAAAAAAAACATCAAGGAGGCGAACACAAAGCAAGGAGGAAGTGGAGTAAAGAAAAAAAACATGGAAAGAATCGAAACGTTCCAGAAGTTGAAAGGAAAAAAAAAAGGAAAAGCACCAAAAAGCTAAAGGCATATATAATAGGATAGAGAAGAGAGAAAAAATGTAAAACAAACACAAAGAATGATCCCAAAATAAATTAAACACATTAAACACAAAAAAGGTAAAGAAAAGCAAGCAAAAGATAAATCACATGAAAATTCTCTATTTTCATAAAAAAAGAGTGAAATGTTATGCCTCAAAAAATGCAACAAAGGAAAAGAAAAATAACAACAACTTTGTGAAAGCTAAAGCACACGCGAGGAAGTAAAATAGAATGGAAAATGAACTAAGGAGTGAAAGCCTTCCACACTTAATGCAACACACACACACACACACACACACACACACACACACACACACACACACACACACACACACACACACACATTTAATCATATATCCATACACATACCTACACATATATATACTTACATGCATATCCCATTCTCCCACACACACCCCTACAGCTCCCCATTCCCATCCCTCACCACACAATCCTCCTGCCCCTCCCTCTCCCCCAACACCAATAAAACAATCCACACCTACACGAGAAACAAGACGCAACCCAGGCACTGTGCCATCAATATAAATCCCGCCGCCTGCAGGAAGACAGACATAGGCGGGGAAGGCAGCGGGAAAAAAGGCGCCTGAGTGAGCTGGTGTGCGGGGCGGCGGCAGCGGGTCAAGAGAGGAGGTGGTAATCAATGAAGAGTTACGAGTGAGGCGAGGCAGGTGAAGGGGAAAGGTGGGGCAAGGTGTGGAATGGTGAGCAAAGGAATGGGGATGTAAATAAAAGAGCTGAGTGATGAAGAACGGCACAGGGAGAGAAGCAACCGTGAGGAGAGGTGCGCGGAGGTTTGCAGAGGTAAGGAAAGGTAAGGAAATGGTGAGGAAAGGTAAGGGAAGGTAAACAAAGGTGAGAAAAGGTGGGAAAAGAAGCGAAATGTACGGGAATGGTAAAAAAATTGAGCAAAGGTGAAGACAGGTGAGGAGAGGTGTAAAGAGGTTAGGGACGGTGCATGGTAAATGTAAGGAAAAGGTGAGAAATGCCAGAAAAGGAGAGGGAAGGTGAAGAAAAGGGAAGGAAAGTGATGAAAGGTGAAGAAATGTGAGGTAAGATACAGGAAGGTAAGGAAAGTTGAAGGAAAGGTGACAAGGCTGAAAAAAAAACAACGAATCAGGTGAGCAGAAATGATGAAAGGTGAGGGAAGACGAGTGAGTAGAGGAAAGGTGGGACAAGTAAAAAAAAAAGAGAAGAAAGGTCAGATAAGGTTAACAGAGAAAAGGTGAAAAATGAGTATTACAGAAATAGGCTTTTTTTTCGTTTAAGGGAAGAAGGTAGAAGAAGAGAAGAGAGAAAAAAGGAGAGGGTGGGGTATAAAAGAAGTAGAAGTAGAGAAAATAAGATAGAAAAAAAAAATGAGGAAAATTAGAAAATGAAGATAACTGAAAATTATAACGACTGAAGACAGAATAAAAAATAGACATAAATATGATGAGTGTTATGCAATGCCCGTGATAGCGTTCATGTTGGTGGTAACAATGAATACTACTACTACTACTACTACTACTACTACTACTAATAATAATAATAATAATAATAATAATAATAATAATAATAATAATAATAAAAACTCATCTAAACTTCAAAAAACAAAACAAACAAAAAAAAAAAAAAAACTTTCGACCAATCTTCAAAACTTTCCCCGAACAAGAACACCGGCACAATAAAAGCAAAAAAACGGACACACGACAAGAGATATAGTGGACCGCCGCACACTCAGGCAACCTCGAGCCTTTGTGGAGTGGCGTGAGCGGCGGCGCGTTGCTCTCCGTATCTTTCTGACGCACAGGGACGAGGATACGAGGTTTGTGAAGACGTATATACCCTCCTCCTATTCCTTCTCTTCGTCGTTTTCCTCTTCCTCCTCTTCTTCTTACTCTTCCTACTCATTCTCGTCCTCCTCCTCCGCCTCCTCCTGCTAGTCCTCCTCGTCCTTATCCTCTTCCTCTTCCTCCTCCTCTTCCTCCTCTTCTTCTTCGTCCTCTTCCCCTTCTTTCTCTGTTTTTACCTCTTCTTCTAGCTCGTTCTCCTGATCCTCCTAGCTCCTCCTGCTGCTCCTCTTCCTCATCATCATAATCATCTTCCTCTTTCTCAATCTCTTCCTCTTCTTTTCCCTGCCCCTCTTTCTTCTCTCGCTACTCTCCTCGTCCTCCTCCTCCTCCTCCTCTTCTTCCTCCTCCTCCTCCTCCTCCCACTACTACTACTACTACTACGTACTGCTACTTAATTCTACTTTGCGAGTCAAGACATATGAAAGGGGAAGATGATAGGGTTGTGAAGGATGGACACTTTTACAACAACAAGAACAAAGAAAACTAACACACCAATAACAACTACTACTACCAATACTATTTCTTCGAGTCATAAAGATGTATACGTAATGTTATGGCATCCTGTGTCCTTTAGTGCAGGGTCAAAGGAAAGACGGGGTCGAGTCAGGCGCAGGTTTCTGTGAATGGGGCGGAGCTAGTGTGACGTCAGCGAGTGCCCGAAAAGAGGAACGTTCTGTTTATTTTTTCTTTGGTGTGGGAAACTTTATTCTTTTACGAACGCAAGAGAGAGAGAGAGAGAGAGAGAGAGAGAGAGAGAGAGAGATAGAGAAAGAAAATACACAACCCGAAGAACACTCTCTCTCTCTCTCTCTCTCTCTCTCTCTCTCACACACACACACACATACACACACACACACATTTTTAGTCCTAGACATTCTTTAAAATCTTTAAAGTCGTAAAGCGATCGAAGGAAATATGAATTTGTACAGCTGGAAGCACTCCTCTGACGTGTATCTAACAAAATTTTCCTAAAATTCTTTCCTAGTTGTCTCGCCGTACACCACATGGTTTGCTCCCCCTCTAAAAAATTCCTTTGTTGTAGGGAAGTGTAAGGTTACTGCCATAAAGTTATTAATGCAATAGATATAATGTTGGCACAGCTCCAGGCTTGAATCGCACTCCGGCCGCAGGCACTGGTCGTCCAATAACTTTTGTACTTCAGATTTCTTTGAAATGCAGATGTATGAAAATGCTGGCTGCATATTCTGACGTTTGAGAGGTTATATCTTCTCTTCCACACAAATAAAGCAATTTTTTACATGTTTCTCTGTCTTTTGGTAAATTATAAAAACTGTAGTTTGACCGTCCTAGACGATGCTTGTTATTGCAGCCAACCACAACGCAGTGAGGCATTTTAAAAGGGAAAAATTCAGGTCATGGGGGGCGAGCGACGGGAGCCGATTTGAAACTATCACCTGAGGTGCTCATCACAGACTGACCTAGGTTCGCGGGACGGACCCCCAGGGCTCTGGTTGACGTCACGGCTGCGCAGAACCTTCAAATTTTGGCTGGGACATGAGCAGACCCTGTTTTCCTTTGACCCTGCTTTAATGTACAGACAAGCAGACAGACAGACACATATAGTCAGACAGACAGGCAGACAGTGAGACAAACAGATAGGCAGACAGATAGAGAGGGAGAATTGAGCAGCGAAATATAGGAGAGAAGGGAATAGGGAGGGAAGTTTGCAAGAGAGAAAAAGTAGCAAATGGATTAAAAGGAAATGTTATATTGAAAGGGTGAAGAGGGGAGGGAGAACAATAGGTAGGTAAATATATATATATATATATATATATATATATATATATATATATATATATATATATATATATATATATATATATATATATATATATATATATATATATATATATATATATATATATATATATATATATATATATATATATTTCTCCCTCTCTATCTGTCTGCCTATCTGTTTGTCTCACTGTCCTGTCTGACTATATGTGTCTGTCTGCTTGTCTGTACATTAAAGCAGGGTCAGAAAACAGGGTCTGCTCATGTCCCAGCCAAATTTTAAGGTTCTGCGCAGCCGTGACGTCAACCAGAGCCCTGGGTCCGTCACCGAACCTAAGGTCAGTCTGTGATGAAGCACCTCAGGTGATAGTTTCAAATCGCTCAAATGCCTCACTGCGTTGTGGTTGGCTGCAATAACAAGCATCGTCACACACACACACACACACACACACACATAGATAAATACATAGATAGATGGATAGATATAGATAGATAGATATAGATATAGATAGATACATTCATACATACATACATACATACATACATACATACACAGAGGTAGAGAAAGGAATAAATGAATAAAGGAAATAAAGGAATAAATGAAAACCTAAAGAGCGGGGGGTGTTGTTCATTGTAAGATAAGGAATTGAATGAAAAATGCTGCAGACATGAGACAGAGAGAGAGAGAGAGAGAGAGAGAGAGAGAGAGAGAGAGAGAAAGTTTGTTCAGAATAAGAATGGAGAGAGAGAGATCAAGAGAGAGAAAGAGAGAGAGAGAGAAGAAAATGGCGAAAAAAAAATGGCAGAATCAGGATTAAATGAAAATGAAATTTCGAAAGAAGGTAAAAAAAGGATAAATGAGACATGAATTGAAAAGAAAATGATGGAACTGAACATTATAGCTGTACGAAATTATAACTAAACGAACATGAAATTTAAAGAGAAGGTAAAAGAGTGGAGAAATAATTAAGAGCTATACAAGAAAAAAAGGAAAAAAAAAATAAAGAAAATAATATGAAAAACAGACGCAAGTGAGAGAAAACGACACACACACACAAAAAAAAAACAGAAGACTAAAGGAACATGCAAATAAGCTTCAAAAAGGTGAAAAATTTGAAAGAAAGGGACGGGCAAGAGAGAAAAGTATGAAAGCAGCGAAATAATCAATATAAAAGAAAATCAATTTGTGGATGTGAAAAAAAAAGAACAAAATGAATAACTAAACAAAATGGCGCCACTATAAACACTTGTGTGCACCACAAACGGGATGGGGCCGACCAGCAGGCCCCATCAAGATGGCCTACCAGTGCAACAGGCCGAACTTATAAAAATATATAAATTAATCAAATATTTTTTTACAATTAATAAACAAATATACCAATATATAATGAAGCTAGTGAGGTGAAAATATAAGAAGAAAACTTGAAACGAAATCTAAAAGGAAGAAAATAGGGAAGACGGTTAAAGGAGATAAATTCGAACCATACACAATGAAAGATAACACGGTAATAAAATAATAAAGCTAACGAAGTGGAAATAAAAGAAGAGAAGTGGAGAGGAAAATACAGGAGAAGAATAACTGGAAAGGCATGTAAAGAAGAAAATGAAGGGGGGAGAGGAAAGTGACAGAACTGGGCAATGAGACAGAAGGAATGTGAAGGTGGAAAAGAAAAGAAATGAAATGACGGAAGTAGAGCGAAAAAAAAAATCATGACACAAGAAGTAAATTGAGATAAAAGTAAAGGAGAAAATGACGTAAGGGACAGACCATGACGCAGAATGGAAATAAAAGTCAAAGAACTCGAGATTAAAAGATAACAATGCGGAAAAGGAAAGGAAATGAGAGAGAGAGAGAGAGAGAGAGAGAGAGAGAGAGAGACAGACACACAGACAAACGAGAAAGAAAGCTACAAGAAAAAATGATAAATGGGAACGCAGATGACATACAATGAAATATAAGAACCATCCTCCAACACACACAAACATAGAATTAATGCGGGAAGGAAGAAAATAATACACAATAACTTGGAGCAAAATATAAAAATAGAATTTGAACAATGTGGAAATCAAATGAAAAAAAATAAGGTAAAGACAAGAAAACGACAATGAAAATGAAACAGTACGAAATTATACACTATAGGATCATAACGTTAGAAGGGTAACAAAATGGGAAAAAAAATGAAAAGAAAAGAGAAAGCGAAAATACTTAGAGAGTAAATGTCGAAAGAGAATGGAAAATGCAAACACGAAATAGAAGATTGATGGAACATAAAAATAGAAAACAAACGCAGTGGAAAGTTAGAAGAAAACTTGGGAGGAACAAAAAGAAAAATTAAAAGAAGTTAAAAGAACAACAGAAAAATAAGGAAATAAATAAATAAATAAATAACAACTGAAGAGTAAAGGAACATGAAATTAGAAAACCAACGAAGTGGAAAGTTAAAAAAAAGAATAAAACTGGAGAATTTCAAGAAGGAAACTAAAAGAAAAAAACTTGGAAAAAATACATATTAAGAAAATAGAACAAATACAAAAACCTGATTAGGTGGAAAGCTAAAACATGACACTGAGAAGAAAATAAACGAGACAAAACAAAAAAAAAAAAAGGAATAATTATATTAAAGACCAAACATTGTCGAATACAAGAGATGACTAGAAAAAAAAATGAAGAAAAAAATAGAAAACAAAAGGAAAAAGAAACGCTTTGAGGTTCGCATTTTTACCTGCGTCCTTGTCTCCTGGTTACTGGCCGACCCCAAGCCCTTACCTGGAGGAAAAAATGAAAAATACCAGTTCTTGACTTGTCCAGGTAAAGGAAAAAGAAAAGGTTTGAAAAAATATTTTATCACATATATAAAACAACAATTCAGGAAACAAGACAAAGAAAATAACGAAACAAAGCAAAAAATGGCAGCCTATGGTGAAAACCTCGTTAGCCTGAACTTTAGTAGGTATCACCATAAATGTAATTTGGATGATATATATATATATAATAAAAAGTCAGGAAATGAAAAAAAAGAAAGAAATATAAGTAGGAAGACAAAAAATAATACAAAAAACGATTAACAAGGAATAATGATATATGATAAAAATATAGAAATGAGAAAAAAAAGGAAGAAAAATCATTATATAAACCTTACGAAGATAACGAAAAAAAATAAAGCCGCAAAAATGTAAAGAAGATATCAATGAATAATAGGAGACAACAGAAGGAAAGTGACGACTGAATAAAAAAGTAAGGCAAAATAAACAACATAAGAAAGGATACAAAGAAAAAGTGAAGGAATGACAGCTATAAATACCAGAGAATAAAACAGATTCATGGTAAAAGAAAAAGAAAACGGACAGAGTAAAAAAAAAAACATAACGAGAGGAAAATAAAGAACATGGCCATTAAGCTATAAGAAGAAATCAGGAAAAAAATAAAACAGCGAAGGGAAGGAAAATTTAGAAAAGAAAGTGAACAATAAGCTAAAGGAGAAACCAATGAAATAATAAAACAAAGACGAGGGAAGAAATTATATAGAAAATAGAAGGCGATGAAAACAAAGAGGCACAGAGAAGTCCCCGAGTAAGACGAAGTTACAAGAGGAAGACAAAGGCGAGGAGAAAGTTGCCACTGAAGGGGAAAAGGGAAAAAGAAAGAAACAAGAAAATACAGTCCCAAATGAATACAAAAAGACAAACCCACACACACACACAGAGAGAGAGAGAGAGAGTTGTGCTAAAAGAGTAGCGGGAGAAAGAGGAGGGGAAAATGGAGAAAGAATGAGAAGGTAAAGGAGGAGAAAAGAAAAGAATAGGAAGTAAAAGAAGTAAAGAAGGAAAAGGAAGAAGAGGAGGAGGAGGAAAAGGAGTACAAGGGCGTACAAAGGAAAAGCAAACAGCAACAGACCTCTTGGTCCTAACTAGGCGGTTTGTTGTTGCTACCATCTATTCTAATCTACGAGTCAGAGACAGGACAGCAAAGGTGAAGGCTCCTCCCCTCCCTGTACTTTGGTTGGTAATTACCGCAGACATCTCTTCAGCTATAAAAATGTTTAGTAGTTTATATATGGTGAAGTTAGTAGCATGACTTGAGGCGGAGAAGGTGCGTGAAAAGAGAGGAGGAAGATGAAAAAGAAATGGAGGAGGAAGAGGAGAAAAAGAAGATTGTCAAATTCAGTCAAATTTTTAGCTATTTTTGGTTAAGATATTTTAATTTCTACGTGATTAAAAAAATTTTCTTCATACTTCTGAGTTTTAAAAAAGTTTTACACATTTAGTCTTGAGTCATTAAGATCAAAGAAACGAAACTCCGCAGACCAGTCGGCCATACCTTCTCTCTCTCTCTCTCTCTCTCTCTCTCTCTCTCTCTCTCTCTCTCTCTCTCTCTCTCTCTCCCAGGGCGAGTGTGTGGGCGAGCAGTCGAAAAAACTCAAACACAAAAAGCAGAGACTTGAAAGGAAAAAAAGTAATCATCATAAAAACTGAAAGAAAAGAAACAGCAAGAAGAAGATAAAAAGTGAAACAAAAGCCAATCAGATGCAAAGGCGAGAGGAAGGCAGCGAGGAAAGGGAAAAATGAGATGTGGAAAAAAGTTGCAAAATATAAGAAACATCAGTGAATCTAATAAAAAAATGTTGATAATGGTGATGATTTTACTACTAATACTGCTACTTTTACTACCAGTATTACTACTACTACCACAATTACTTCTAGTACTGCTACTGCTTCTATTATAAACTACAGATATACACTAAAATTTTAAGCAAAACAACATCATCCACCTCAACAACTGCTACTACTATTACTATTACACTGATTTTACAGGAACTACATTTACTGTTATCATTAATAGTACTACTACCACTACTACTATAACCAACCTCTACCACCACCACTGCGACTACTACTAATAAAGAGCTCAATCATGAAAAAGCTTAGCCTAATATTTCAACTCCCGGAGAATCTTTTGAGCAAACAAGTTTTCCAAAGTCTCAGAAGCCGCCTCGAAGCTCGTCAAGTATAGCCTCGAGCCGCAGGGGTGTGTCAGGGCGACGAGAGTCTTCAAAGGCCCCTTGGCTGGGCTCCGAACGCTGCTGCATTCAATGGGACTCACGGGGAGGAGGGGGAAGGAGAAGGGGGAGGGGAGGAGAGAGGAAGGAAGGAGGGTAAAGGGAAGGAGTAGTTTGGAAGAGTTAGGGGATGTGGATGTTTCTTGTTCCTCTCCTCCTCTCTCTCTCTCTCTCTCTATCTCTCTCTCTCTCTCTCTCTCTCTCTCTCTCTCTCTCTCTCTCTCTCTCTCTCTCTCTCTCTCTCCGCGTTCGAGTGTGTGGGCGAGCATTCGAAAATACTCAAACACAAAAAGCAGAGAGACTTCAAAAAAAAAAAAAAATGTTATGATAAAAAAGTGAAAGAACTGAAAAACAGCATAACGAGAAAAAGTGATAAAAAAGCCAAGCAGATGCAAAGGAGGAAAGGAAGACGGCGACGAAAAGGAAATAATGAGATGTGAAGAAAAGGCATAATATAAGAAAAATCAGTGAATCAATAAAAAATGTTGATAATGGTGATTATTTTACTACAGATATACAAAAAATTCAAGCAAAACAACAACATCCACTTCTACAACTGCTACTACTATTACTACTACACTGATTTTACAAGAACTACATTTACTGTTATCATTAATAGTACTACTACTACTACTACTACCACTACTACTACTACTGTACAACCACCTCTACCACCACCACTGCCACTACTACCTACTACCATCACTACCATAAAGAGCTCAATCATGAAAAAAGCTCCTAATATTTCAACTCACGGAGGAATCTTTTGAGCAAACAACATTTCAAGTCACGAAGCCGTCGAAACACCTCGAGCCGCGGGTGTGTCAGGACTGGAAGAGTTAGGGGATGTGGATGCTTGTTCCTCCTCCGCCTCTCTCTCTCTCTCTCTCTCTCTCTCTCTCTCTCTCTCTCTCTCTCTCTCTCTCTCTCTCTCTCTCTCTCACACACACAAGTAAAAAATATCACAATTACGAATAAAGAAACAATATAAGGTTTTCAATATCGAAAAAGATACGAGAGTTATATAGTAACATAATACGTAAGTTAAACACGTTAAAAAATGGCCAGTAAATGTTACGTAGTAAAAACAGATGCCAATTATATGACGGGTCATAATATCGCTGTTAACATTACAAGAAAGAAGAATATATATGATCGTTATTCTTTCGCCGGTAAGGAAACTCTTGAGCTACTTGGTCAGCTTAACGCCATTAAGGTTAACGGGAAATCCGGCATTCAACGTCAAACAAAAAGTAACATAAAAAAGCTTCATTGAAAAGAGCGGCCTTTAGTGGGTAGATGGGCTATTCGTAATGGGATCAGCTCTCGTAAGAGGACACAAAGTACTACAATCAGTAGAACACGGCAGTACAATTGACGGAGCACTCTTAAACTGTGGAAGCCTTTGCCAATACTGATAAACTTGAGCAAATATTTGAAACGGTCCCTCACATTACACAGACAGTAGGGCGAGGCGAATGAACTTAGAAAAAGGAACAAAGTGACACGGACATGAAGAAGACAAAAACGATAAGTTGTTAAAACTGATAAACCTGCGGCAATGTTTGAAACCGTCTTCCCTTAAATTATACAGAGTAAGATGACGTAAATGAACTTAAGGAGAAGAATAAAGTGACGCAGGCGTACAGAAAAAAAAATCAAGAAAGTAGCAGACATAAGCTGACTATAAACAAAAAACGAAACGAAAGAATAAACGATAAAACGAAATGAAAACGAAAAACCTAAAAGCAATAAATAAAAGCGGAAAAGGAATGAAGAGAGGAGGGGATGACAATTTAGGAAGGAAGAGCTAGGAAAAAAAAGAGGAAAGGAGAGACAATAAGGAGGATAGATGAATGAATGAATTAATACAGTATGGAAAAATAGGAAGGATAGATAGATAAATAGATGGATAGTGTGAGGAAAACGGAGGCTACGATCTATCGCCCTCAATATCAAGATGTAATAGGCGACCGTTGCCACTGGGGTGGTAAGGCGTAGTAAAGATCGGCTTGACCCCAGTAGTCGATGTAGTTCTTGCATCAGGGCTGAAGTGAATTGGTCCCACGATCAGACAGAACTTCACGAGGATGCCGACTCTGGAGAAGATGGTGAGAAGAGCTTCAGCAACTGAGATAAAGTCGACATCCTTTAGTGGCAGGGCCTCAGGGAAGCCTGTGGAAAAGTCGATGAGAGTTAGGATATACCTGTGTCCGGCAGAGGAAGGAGGGGAGAGTGGTCCAACCAGATCAATGGCAACACGAGCAAAGGGCTCGGTAACGATGGGCATAGGCTGAAGGGGGGCTGGTCTTACTCGCCCCTTTTGAGAGAAGCGCTGGCACTTGTCACAAGAACGGCAGTGTACTCTGATGTCAGCACCCATCCCAAGCCAGAAGAATTGATCGGCAACTTTCTGTTCCGTCTTGCGATGGGAGTAGTGACCAGCTAAAGGGTTCTCATGTGCTACATTTAATACGATGGGCCGGCACTTACGTGGAACGACCAAACACAATTTTCCCAACTTCTCTGGACGCCGTGAAGTAAGGCACTTCCGGTAGAGGAGTCCTTCTTGGAAAAGGAATTGAAAGGTGGAGTTGTTGCGAACTTGGTCGATCTCTCCCGTTGCAGCCTTGGTTCGTGCGACGGACAGAGTATCGCAGGACATCCGAAGACGACCAAACTCCTCAGGGGTGACGGGCAGTGGCTGGAGATCAGGAAGATGAAGGGGATGAAGGCGCTTCATCCTAGCCGTTGAGGCTCGAGTCTCTACCACACACACCTGTGCGGAAGTAGAAGAGACTAGAGAGTCCGGATAGACAGGGGCTGACTTGGCAAAGCTCTGGGCCGTAGGTGTAATAACGTCGGAAGCTGAGGGAAGTATAGCTGGTTCAGAAGCAGGAGGCTGAGGACCGTAGTCAAAGGTAGGGTATGGTTCCTTAGGGGCCCGTACCCCAGGGACATCACCAATCAAGACGCTGACAAACTTGATGGGAGCCCGGACTACGTCAGTCCAGCCTTCAAAGTAGGGACAACTGAAGTAACAGTGGAGAACAGGGAAGGTGTCAACCCGCCTCAGGTAGTCGGCCACTTGACACCGGCGGCAGTTGGTGAGGTCGGCATCAGGGAGAACTTCGTTGGCCACGACAATGCAGGTACACCCATAATCCCTAAATATGGAAGAGATCGAGGAACACGGTGCTCAGAGAGGCAAAATCCTACCGTGAAGGGTTGAGATGGAGGACTCTCTTTGAAGGCCCGTGGATTCTTGGGACACCGGGGCCTAAGGTGGCCTAACTCACCACAGCCATGACACTTGATGGTGGAGGAAGTAGTCGGTGTGGATGACGTGCGAGCTGGTGGTGGCGCCTTCGACGTGGGCTTGACGGGTCAGGGGAGCAGGTTTGGCCGAGATCGACTGGAGTAGTGTGCCGAGGTCCAATCATCAGCTAGCTGGACTGCGCTGTCGAGAGACGAGGGTCTGTGCTCTTTGATAAAAGTGCGGAGGTCAGGACTCAAAGAAGCCAAGAACTGGTCCAGTACTATGAATGTCTTCAAGGAATCAAAATCTGCCGGAACCTTAGAAGCCTCCAACCAGCTCTGGAATAGACGGGTTAAGTGAACAGCAAACTGAATATAATTTTCCCCGTCTCTAATCTTGGCAGAGCGGAAATCGAGGCGATATCCGTCTGAAGTCTTCTTGAATCCTGCCAGGAAGGACATTCTCAGCGCGTCGTAATCACTGGTAATCTCAGGAGAAAGGGAGACGTACAACTCTGCTGCTTTTCCTGTCAACAGACTTCCCAACATGAGAGCATACGTATCCTGGTCGAGCTGTAACAGTTCCGCTACTCTCTCAAAGCGAGTGAGATAAGTAGCTATATCCTCTCCGTCCTGGTATGCTGGTAACTTGGGACGAGCAGCCGCCTCAGGGATGGTGAGAGTGGCAGGCTTACCTTGCGCGGACAGACGCATTCGCTCAGTTTCAGCTGTAAGTCGAGCAAGTTCTAACCTTTCTTGTCGCTCCGCGGCTCGTTCTTCCCGCTCGTAGGCCTGCATCTGGATGACATATTGTCCAACGGCTGTTCCCGAGAAGCCTAATTCCACAGCCTGCTTCTAATCTAAGGTAATCGACGGAAGTCATGGTAAAGACTAATGTAACAGAGAAATGAAGAAATACCAATACCCAAAAGAAATACCAAAACAATCAAAACATATAAGGAAACAACACCTCGCTAAACCCGACAAACACAACGTGGACGGCAGTAATAAGACTGTAGAAAATCGGCCAGTCTTGACACTGAAGCGATAAAAGAGATTACTCGTAGTGTACAAAAAAGTATACAAAACAGTACACAAAAACATCAACTTACAGGAAAGGACGTCTGTAAGGAACTCACTTCCGGGCCTCAGACAGTGAGTGCGCGCTCAAGGCGACTTCAAAGCTGTAATCCCTCCAAGGGACTGGAACAACAGATTAAACAATTAATCAGACATGTCCAAAGGCAAACATCCTGGCGAGGTCGCCACATGTGAGGGAAAACGGGAGGCCACGATCTCTCTCCCTCAATATT
This sequence comes from Eriocheir sinensis, assembly GCF_024679095.1. Taxonomy (NCBI): domain Eukaryota; kingdom Metazoa; phylum Arthropoda; class Malacostraca; order Decapoda; family Varunidae; genus Eriocheir; species Eriocheir sinensis. The sequence continues at coordinate 6,084 of NW_026111143.1, read as the reverse complement.
AATATGTAATAGCCAGGAATGCCCTAATAGCCCTTTGGAGAGGAAAACAGCACAAAATAAGGGTGAGTGTATTAACACAAACAAAGACAACAAATTGACCACAAAGTAATCAAACCACTGTAGTGTGCAAAGGGGTTGGCCTGCTAAGTCACCGGCGTTGGGTGCACCGGTTGTAATCCTCTCAGCTAAGGGCCAGGGAAGTGAAGTCCATAGGCTGGAGTGCAGTGGGAGACAGCAGTGGTGACTTGGTCGGGCAGTACAGCCAGGGGAGAAGCAGCAAGGAGCCCAGACACGCAGCTTTCCCAGTGAGACGAAGGACCAGCGTGAGGTTGAGAAGGCGAGGTGTGCACTCTGTGGTGGTGAGCTGGTGTCTGCCTTAGCCCGCCAGCCGGGCTATGACGTCGGCTCGGAAGTATGAGGAGCCAGGGCGGTAACGAGGTCGGCAGACTTAACAAGGACGGCAGGGCGTAGTTACACCCTCACAGATAGATAGATAGAGAATATAGATAACAAGAGTGAGGGAGGAGGACGGAGGGAAGGAGGGGGGGGAGGAGCATCCGGTCTTGTTAATAAACACATCGGTGCCGCAGCACACACACTTGACAAGGCTTTCCCAGAGGTCGTGGGCATCTTCATGGGATGTGTTTCTTACACTGAAAGAAGTAGCGAAAGTGGCAAAAACAAATGAAAAAAATCCTTTAGTAATAAGCCCGTTTATGACACTGCTGGTAGTTTTAACGAAGCTTCCGTACCATGTACACGAAACAAGAACTTTTATAAGAACCCGATTAATCTCTTTTCCGGCCTTTGGAAGTAGTGGATGAGAGGCGACAGTGTCTGAGAACACCGACCCAAGCCTTGAAAAGCCACGACCTTAACACAGCGACTTGTGAGGAGCGTTGAGTGAAGCTGCCGAGACAAGGAGCTTATAGGGCTTCGTTTACTCTTCATTATCTAAATAATAAATAAGCAATAATAGATATAATAATAACAATATTAATAATAATAATAATAATAATAATAATAATAATAATAATAATAATAATAACAAAAAGTTTCACCAAGATTTTGACCTTGCCGGGACTCGAATCCGGGTCTTCCGCTCTAGAGGCGACTATGCTAAGCACTACACCACAAGACCAGAAAGAGACTAAGGGGGAAAGGTTGAGGTGCTTTTAGAGGGAAAGGGAAGAAAAGGGGAGAGAAGGGATGGAGGAAGGAATACACAGGAATACATAGGAAGAACAGACACCAGAAGACCTGTCGGTCTATGGCGAGGGTGTCTGTTTACTACCGCTACTACTAGTAAACTACGTGTGGTAGGACAGGATAGAATAGATGAAGGCTCCTCCCCACCCACCTCTCCCTCCGGCAACGTGCCGGCAGGAAATAGTTAGAAGAGAACACCATGTGCCTTTAAGGAAGAAAGGGACATGGACATTTTACAGTAAAGAGAGAAATAAGACGAAATTACTACCCTTAACTTACGCTACTGGTGACCTAAGCTATGGGGGAAACTAATGTCTTCAGGTTGTACTCGTGCTGCAGGCTGCCTGAGACAAGCGAAAAGGGTCAGTAAACAGTGTATGTAGTTGAGTCAAAAAATAAATAAATACATAAATAAATAAATAAATAAATAAATAAATAAAAGCTAGTATTAAATTGGACTGCTCACGATGGGGTGAGATGTAGTTTCAGGGGCTACCGGTAAAGGCTTGATCCTCGTTTACCTTTGGTACAGGGGTACGCTCCAGTATCCGGTTAACACACAAAGGAACACAAAGGAAGAACAAACAACAGCAAACCTGCTGGTCCTTACGAGGCTGTTTGTGACAATCTACACTAACTATCTAATCAAAGGTGGAAGATGAAGGACAGCAAAGGCGAAGGCTCCTCCCCACCCCCATCCCTCCAGCCAAAGCTGGCAGGAAAGGAAAAAGAACCATGCAGCATGGAAAAACTGCATGGAAATTATGTAGGAAAGAGGAAAGAACTACCATTACTGCTACCACTAACCGGGCGATAAAAGCGGACAAGGACACCAGTATTCGAAAGAACTTAACGTTATTACGACAATAAGTAATATCTTAGTTGCTGGTTGGATTCAAAACACTTGTCTAATCTATTCTTGAAGGCCGTAACTATTGTACTATCAACGACATCACAGGGTAGAGAGTTCCAAACATTAACAACTCGATTGAAGAAGAAGTGTTTAGCTTCGTGCGACGAGAATCTTTTACCACTTATCTTCAAATTGTGATTTCTTCTTGTTCTATTTGATCGATCAATTGTGAAGTAATCCTCCGCATTAATATCACTGAATCCTTTAAACATTTTAAACACTTCTATTAGATCGCCTCGCATTCTTCGTTTTGAAAGACTGAATAAATTTACTTCTTTAAGCCTTTGTTCATATGACAAATTTCTCAACCTTGGAATCATCTCTGTTACTCTTCGTTGGACCCGTTCCAACTTTTCTATGTCTTTTCTGTAGTAGGGAGACCAAAACTGTACACAGTACTCTAGACGGGGTCGAACCAACGAATTATACAGTTTTAATATTACTTTTTCCGATTTATTATTAAAGACTCGTCCGATGAAGCCAACCAATTTGTTTGCAGTTTTAACTACCTCTGAACAATGCTGACCGGGCTTTAAATCGCTTGATATAGTGATTCCAAGATCCTTTCTTTACTTACCTCAGAAAGTTGTTGGCCATTCATTACGTACCGAACGCGATTGTTATTTTTTCCGATGTGCAACACTTTACATTTCTCAACGTTAAATTTCATTTGCCATTGATTGGCCCAACGTGCAAGTCGATCTATATCTGATTGTAAAGCTTCTTCGTCGAGTGTCACAGTTACTTGACTAGCAATTTTGTGTCATCGCAAATTTTGATACTTTGCAAGTGAGCCCATCATCGATATCATTAACATAAATTAAGAAGAGCATGGGGCCAAGCACTGATCCTTGAGGTACGCCGCTTTTGACATCGAGCCAGTTAGATGTAACACCGTTTAGAACTACTCTCTGTTTCCGCTCAGAGAGCCAGTCCACAAGCCAATTGTGAATGTTACCCGAGATACCGTGCGCCAGTAGTTTGCTGAGCAATCGTTGGTGGGGGACCTTATCAAATGCCTTTTGAAAATCCAGATATATGATATCTACTGATCTGCTTTCATCGAACACCTCAAAAATATAGTGAAAAAAATCAAGTAAGTTAGTCAAACACGAACGTTTACTACGGAAGCCATGTTGCGAATTATTTATTATATTATTTTCTTCGAGGAATTTCACCATATTGTCGCGAATGAGTCTCCATTAACTTACAAACAATAGATGTCAGGCTAATTGGTCGATAGTTTCCTGGATGAAACTTGTCCCCCTTTTTGAAAATTGGTGTGACATTTGCAAGTTTCCAATCCGACGGAACTTTTCCAGCTGTTAAAGATGTATTGAATATGATGGAGAGCGGTTTACAAATTTGATGTTTGATTTCTTTTAAGACCCTAGGGGTAATTTTGTCTGGACCAGGAGCTTTGCTTACTTTAATCTTTTCAATTGTGCGTAAAATGTCACTTTCTACGATGAGCACGCCACTTAACATCTTTTCGGTCCTTCTAACCTCCGGCGGTTGAGGTGATAAACAATCTTCGTCGGTAAATACGGATGCGAAAAAGTTATTTAGGGTTGTAGCCATTTCATTTTCATCATTCGTGTGGTTACCATTTTCATTAGCAAGCGGTCCGATACCACAAGTGAGTGACTTTTTATTATTTACATAGCTAAAAAACTTCTTAGGATTAGATTTACTTGTTTCCGCTATATATTCTTCAAGATTTTTCTTGCTTCGTTTTATTAATTTCTTGGTTTCGCGGCGAATTCTGTCCAACTCTAGTTTGTCAGCCTCGCTCTGAGATGATATGTACCTACTGTATACGCGTTTTTTAAGAGATAGGCTATTTTGAATTTCGTTATTCCACCATTTGGGTTTCTTCTTAGAAGCTGAACGTCTGTTACGATAGGGTACGCATATGCTTATGGCATTGTTCAATATTGTGGTGAAGGCCCCCCAAGATTTATCAATATCTGTTTCCGCCGTGATTTCAGTCCAGTCAGAATTATTTAGAATTGATCGAAGTCTTACGAAATTCGCTCTCTGATAATCAGGCACCTTTTCTTTACTAGGAGTTACTTTACTTTCTTTCATATTGATGCTGAATGTGATTGTTCGGTGATCGCTAGAACTAAAAATTGGACCAACATTTACTTCGTTAACTAGATCAGCTGTCGTTGAAAAGATAAGATCAAGTATATTATTTTCCCGAGTCGGTTCTTGAACGTGTTGATATAAATCACTTTCTAGTAAATTTGGGTACAGGTCGAGCCCTATATGACAGTTCAACGGTTCACCCCATCTTTTCACTGGCAAGTTAAAGTCCCCAACAATTACCGCCTCGCAACTGCTACTTGTTTCTAATAATAATTCACTTAATGCGTGGTCGATATCAAGAGTCTGCCTTGGCGGTCTGTTGATAAGTCCAATTACTATTTTACGAGATTTATTTTTAATTTCAATGAAGACCGTGTCTACATTGGTTATCATATCTGTTTTCACGGATACTGGATGGAGAGAGTTGTGGATATAAAAGATAACGCCTCCACCCTGTCTGTTCTCTCTTTCATGACTAAAAATGGTATAACCCGGTAATCTATATTCCGCAATGAAATCTATTTGAAGTGTCTATCCAAGATTCTGTGACTCCGATGATGTGATAATGATTTGTAGCTGCGAGGACTTCTAAGTCTTCAAATTTGTTACGTAGGCTACGAGCGTTTACATAGCAAGCCTTAATGTGATTCGAGTCGGGAGTTTTGCGGGTTGAGTGCACCCTTACGGTGGAGCTGCTGGTGTTCTCGCCTCCGTATTTTTTGGCTTTCGAAGAGCCACTTGGTCACAGAGCAGCCTCCCGAAACGGGCTGCTCCAACAGGGTTTAAGTGAATGCCATCAGGAAGGAACAAGTCTGAATTGTAGTAAAAATTGTTCCACAAGTTAGCGAACTGGACGTTTTCTTGTGAGCAAAGGGACTGAAGTCTGTTGTTTGTGCTGAAGGCCTTACTGTAAAAGCTAGATTCGGCACCGACCCTCGGGAGGATTCCTGAGATTATGATGTTGCTGGCATCCGTTTTACGTTTATACTGCTTGATCATGCGGCGGTATTTCTCAAGCAGTTCCTCAGAAAGGGTTGTCTTTACGTCATTTGTCCCCGCGTGAATGACAAAGAGGGTGTTTCGGTCGGTATTTCTCGTGACATCATCGCACGCTGCGGTGATGTCGTCCAGTCTGGCACCTGGATAGCAGTAACGTTTTCTGCGGCCGTTTGATGATCGACCACAGAACTCAACCAGCTGGCCACGCACCATGGAGTCCCCAACTAGGCGAGTCTCGAACTCATCCTCCATGGTGTCTGCCAGCACCTGGAACCTATTGAAGGTAGTGGGGGTCAGTAAATCCTTGGTTGCCTGCTTCGGTTTGGCTCCATTCCTTACAGGTTGGAACCCGACATCCTGTGAAGCAGGAAGAGAAGCGTTAAGTGGGGCAGGCTGGAAGTTGTCCTGTGAGGCAGGCTGGGAGTTAGCCTGTGAAGCAGGCTGGGAGTTAGCTTGTGAGGCAGGCTGGGGGTCAGCCTGTGAGGCAGGCTGGCAGTTGTTTTGTGAGGCAGGCCGGGGGTTAGCCTGTGAGGCAGGCTGGGGGTTAGCCTGTGAGGCAGGCTGGGGGTTTGCATTGTGAGGCAGGCTGGGGGTTATCCTGTGAGGCAGGCTGGGAGTCAACCTGTGAGGCAGGTAACACGTCCTCCCGTGAAGCAGGAGGGTCGTCTGGAGACGGCACAGTCCCAGTGGAGGGCCTCTCCACCATCGATGGTGGAGTCACTGCCACATTAGTTAAAACAAATTCCTGAAGGGCTATAAATTTATTTTCAAGATCATTGTGCTTGACTTTCCATTCAGTCACAGCCTTCTGAAGATGTAATCTTTGAACGCAGAGGCGGCAAGTTTTACTCAGCTGGAAGAACTGAGCT
>NW_026111142.1:0-33032 GCF_024679095.1 Eriocheir sinensis | reverse complement strand
AAGGGTTTCGTAGGAGTTGTGGGCATTTCCGTGGGTGCTCTTATGACCCTGGTGGTAGTTAGACCCTTCTTCTGTACCATGAACCCAAAACAACACTCATTAGAATCCGATTAATATCCCTTTAGGCCTTTGATAGTAGCTGATGTGACCTTGGTGGTAGTTTGTCCCTTCTGCACCTGGAACCTAAACTAACACTCACTAGAATCCGACTAGTCTCCTTTTTGGCCTTTGAAAATAGTTGATGTGAGAGGCGGAAGTGTTTGATAATAATTAAAACCTTACCATCGTGAAATTGGTCTTAGCCCAGAAACCTAACACATCCCTCCCCTCTTCCCTCGCACAATGCCCCGAGTTCACGCACCAAAAAGGTTGAGTAAACATAAGAGAAAATGTTATAATGGTTGCGGGATATTTCTCCGCGACAAATTACGTAATTGTAAAAGTTGCCACATGTGAGGCCGCGGCGTGGGAGTTTGTTACATTTATTTCTGGGCGTGAGTGAAATGTAAGGATGGATGAATGAATGAATGAATGAATGTGTGTGTGTGTGTGTGTGTGTGTGTGTGTGTGTGTGTGTGTGTGTGTGTGTGTGTGTGTGTGGGCTGAAAATTCCCCCATAACTTACAAAAATAACCCACACACACACACACACACACACACACACACACACACATAGGTGTGACGGTCTGACAGGGCGGCGGTTAGAGCCCGCTCAGGCCGGATTCTTTCCGTTGACTGGGAGTGGTTACTGTCCCCCCCTTGAGCAAGGGGGATGGGGTGTGTGGTGTGTGAGGTCCTGACAGTACCCAGAGATCGACGATAAAGAGCACTTGCTCATGTCGGGAGGGTACCTGCTGGCGATTACGAGTCCAACACGTGATCAGGCCGTGGTGAATTACACACACACACACACACACACACACACACACACACACACACACACACACACACACACACACACACACACACCTCTCCTGACCTTCACGGGGTCAGGGCGTGTCACATGGCGCTCCCCATACCAGCCACAGGGTCGTCCTGTTGACCCTTTTCCTTTTCCTTCGCTCCCCATTCCTGCACCTCCTCAGTCTTTCGCGGAGTTCATTACTCCAAAGAACTGTTTGTGAAATGTTGTAACAGTGAGTGCAGTGTGTTAGTGGTGCTGGAAGGATAGCGAGCTGTGTGTCGCCAACGCCTCGTCATCCACAGCGTCCCAGTCGACACACTCAAGATCCGAAGGATACCATCATCTAGGTCACCCAGCAGCAGGGGAAGGTCAGTTCAGGTGGCAGGCGGTGTGGCAGCCTCGTCACTCAGGTTCGGAGCAAGATGTACAGCAACTATATCAACGCTGTGCACTTGTTCCCACGACTACATCTACCAGCCCGTCCAGCCGGGCAGCACCCACCACCTGTGTCTCGCCGCCCCAAGAGCTTAGCACCTCCCTACTAAGCCTGGGTATACCTGAGTGACCCACCCCCATAAATTACCCACCTGCACCACCACCATCGTCTGTCACCTGAACCCACCGTCTGACCTGAGGATTAACTTTTAGAAGGCCTTGCCTGACCTCACCGTCATCTAAAGAGACCGCACTTTTCCCCCCTCTCGGCACCACCGCACTGCACTCCCCCCCACCGCCCCTCCTCCCCCACCCCAAGCTCCGTCGCCCCAACCCCCCCACACATATCAGACTCCCATTCCCCGTCCCTCTTCTTTTTGTACTTGTTTCATTAGCGAAGAAAAATTGTATTTATAATATGTAAATTTTCAGCCTGACGGCTGCCGCTACCAAATAAACCCTTTATTATTATTATTATTATTATTATTATTACACACACACACACACACACACACACACACACACACACACACACACACACACACACACACACACACACACACACACACACACACACACACACACACACACACACACACACACACACACACGCACACACACACAGACACAAACACGTTAACTTATTGCAGATACAGATAACTAGTTTACATTCATATAATAACTATATATCTACGTTTATTTTTTAGATTGTATGTAGATATAAAGACAGACCGATAGATACATAGATAGATAGACAGATAGATAGACAGACAGACAAGACGCAGGGAGGATGACGATGGGGGTAGGCGAAGGGGGGTGCAGGGCGGGGGCGCAAAGAGCCTTGTCCCAAATCTGTGTAGGGCGTCACCTCGCCGCCGTAAAGGTACGCTTAGGCCCGTAAAGTTTATGTTAATACAGCCTCCCTACACGCAACCCCTCCTCCTCCTCCTCCTCCTCTTCCTCCTCCTTTTTTCTTCTTCTCTCTTCCTCATCTTCTTGCTCTTCTTGTTCTTCTTCCTCTTCTTCTTTTTCTTCTTCCTCCTACTACTACTACCACTATTACTTTTTTTTCGCCTTCTTTTCCTTCTTCTACTACTACTACTACTACTTCTTCTTCTTCTTCTTTTTCTTCTTCTTTTTTTTCTTCTTCTTCTTCTTGTACTTCTTCTTCTTCTTCTTCTTCTTCTTCTTCTTCTTCTTCTTCTTCTTCTTCTTCTTCTTCTTCTTCTTCTTCTTCTTCTTCTTCTACTTCTTCTTCTTCTTCTTCTTCTTCTTCTTCTTCTTCTTCTTCTTCTTCTTCTTCTTCTTCTTCTTCAATAAGTTCCCTCTCCTCCTCCTCTTTCATAATATTTTCCCTCTTCTGCTATTTTGTCTGCTTCATCTGATTCCTTTCCCTTTTTTCTTTTCTTTCTTTTCTCTTTTTTTTTCCATTTGTTTCCCCTCCTACTCCCCCCTCCTCCTCCTGTCTTATCCTCACGCATCCCTTTCTTCCTCTCTTTCTTCCTTGTTCAACCACTCCCTCCTTATCACGTGGACCGTTTGACCTCTTCCTGCCTGTCCCTTCCTTTCATTTTCTCGCCCTCTACCAGTGTTCCCTCTCCCATGTCTTTCCTCTTCTATGCTAACTTTTTCTTTGATATTCTTTCCTTTCTATATCCTGCAATTTTTCGCTCTCTCGGTTCTTATTTCATTCGTTTCTCCGTGGCCCATTAGTTTGACCTTTTTCTTCTGCCTCTTTACTCTCTTTCTTTTCCTCTACGGTTGTTTTCTTCTCCATTGCTTTCCTCTCCTTTTTTTTCTTTCCTTTCCTTCCTTTTATATCCTGCAATTTTTCTCACACTCATTCCTCTCCTCCTCCTTTCTTTCCTCTACGATTGTCCATTCTCTTCACTCTTCCCTGTTCATCAGCTACAGTCGTCTACTTTTCCAATATTTTACCTTTCCATCTCCTGCAGTCTTACGCACAATCAGTTAACTTCTATTCTTATGCTCTCCAGCCTTCCTTTGCCCCACACGTATAGTTATTTTTCATCCATACTCTTTTTCCATAAGCTACAGATGTTTACTTTTTTCTATAATTTTCCTTTCTTTCTTGCAGTTTCACGTATACACAGTTTTTTTCTGTTCTCAAGCTCTCTAGCCTTCCACATAAGCATTCACTATGGTTTGTTTTCATTTATCCAATAGTTTTTTTTTCATGCATGCTTTTCAGTCATCCCAAGTCCGCCATCCATTTTTTTCATTCATCCCACAGTTCTTCTCCATTCTCATCATTTCCAGACTTCCCAAGCACCGAACGACTAGTCCTTTTATATTTATCCAACACTTCATCTCTATTATCATGCTTTATAGCCTTTCTATGCCTCACATACTGTATTTTTTCACTTATCGTACAGTTATCATCTATTGTTATGCCTTTCACCTTGCCTATGCCCCACACATCGTCATTTATTCCATTTATCCATCAGTTCTTCTCTATTCTCAAGCGCTGTAACCTTCCTAAGCACTACACGTCTGGGGTCACATTCTGAAACCTTTCGTCGCCCAAGCACACACATTTGGCAAGGCTTTTGTGGGAGTTGTGGCAATTTCCAGGGATAGTTTTATGACCCTGGTGGTAGTCTGACCCTTCTTCTGCGCCGTGAACCTAAAGAAGCGCTCATTATAACCCGACTGACCTTCTTTTTGGCCTTTGGAAATAGTCGGTGTGACGGGTGGAAGCGTCTGACAATAATAATTCTAACATTTTTCTATCAACGGTTCTGCTCCTCGTGCCTGCCTCATCTCCCCTCCGGCAGCGGCTCCACCACTTCACCATCCTCCACTGAAACGCCTCTTTTCCAGCCTCTCCTCCACCGGCTTTCATTCCCTGCACCTTCTGCCTCTCCACGGCCATTCCTCGCAGCCCTCTCTTCCCATTCCGTCCCTCGCTACTCCCCTCTCTGTGCCCTCTTCTCTCTCCCCTTCTTCTTCTTCTTCTTATTCTTCTTCTTCTTCTTCTTCTTCTTCTTCTTCTTCTTCTTCTTCTTCTTCTTCTTCTTCTTAGTCTTCTTCTTCTTCTTCTTCTTCTTCTTCTTCTTCTTCTTCTTCTTCTTCTTCTTCTTCTTCTTCTTCTTCTTCTTCTTCTTCTTCTCAGTGGTCCCTCTTTTTTTTCTCTCTCTCTTTCCCCTCTTTCCATTTCTCTCTCTCTCTCTCTCTCTCTCTCTCTCTCTCTCTCTCCCCCCCCTCTGTGTTCCCTATTCTCTCTCCCCTCTCTCCCTCTCTACTTCCCTCTCCTCTGTGCTCCCTATTCTCTCCCTTCTTCCCCTCTTTTCCTCCCTTTCCTCCCACATAATCCTTTCCTTCCTGGCTAATCCTCTACGCAATTCCCTTCTCCGTCCCTCAATCCCCCTCAGGTCAGCGACACCACCACTACATGACGTGACGCTCTCTTGCCTTATGCCTGACGGCCGTTCGTGTCACGGTTCCTTCCCCGCGTCATTACGGCAGAGGTTCATAATTTTGGGGAATGTTCTTACGTCAGTCGTCACTCCAGATAACTCTTGCCGCCTGTCTTGGTTTCTTTTTCTTTTTCTTTTCTGGTTTCTTTTTCAGGGTTATCTCGCCTCCTCTCTCTCTCTCTCTCTCTCTCTATGTCTTTCTTTCTGTATGTTTTCGTTTGTATCTCTGTCTCTCTCTGTCTCTGTTTCTCTCTGTCTGTCTCTGTCTGTCTCTGTCTCTCTCTGTCTCTCTCTGTGTGTGTCTCTCCTCTTCTCTTTCGGCTCTCACATCAACTATTTCCCAAGGCCACAAAGGAGGTTAGTCAGGTTCTCATGAGTGTTCTTTCACGTTCATGGTGCAGAAGCCTTGTCAAACTATCACGAGGCTCATGTAGCTATATAGCCGTGGAAATATTAAGACAACCACAACGAAAGGCTTATCGAATGTGGGTGTTTGTAAGTCCCGAAATGTTTGAGAATATGGGCCTTGTACGTCCATTCTTATTACTTCTTCTTTTTCTTCTTCTTCATCTTCTTCTTCTTCTTCTTCTTCTTCTTCTTCTTCTTCTTCTTCTTCTTCTTCTTCTTCTTCTTCTTCTTCTTCTTCTTCTTTTTGTATTTCTTCCTCTTCCTCCTTCTCCTCCTTCTCTCATACTTTCCTTCTCCTTCTCATCTTTCATCTTATTTTCCCTATTCTGCTGTTTTGTCTTCTTCACCTCCCAATCCTTTCCCTTCTCTGTTTTCTTCCTTTTCTCTGCTTTTTTTAGTCTTATTTTTTTATTCAATACAGCGTCTTTAATATAATTCAACTTACGATCAAGCAGCCTTTTAACTTCTTTTCACCGCACCCTTGAGAGCTGCGTTTATTTTCTTACTGACCTAAAACGGATAAGTGCCGTAATTAAGTCTAATGGTATGGGATATATGTAATTGTTGCCGGGTATTAAAGTCTGGCGCGGCCGTGCTTGGAAAGGTGAAGGCCCCGGGCTGGTGTTCTCAGACCCTGCCACCTCTCACGTCAACTGTTTCCAAAGGCCGAAAAGGAGATTAGTCGGTTTTCAGGAGTTTTTTTCACGTTCATGGTACAGAAGAAGGGTCAAGCCACCATCAGGGTCATAAAAGTACCTCTGGAAATGCCCCAAACTCCTGCGAAAACCCTGTCAAATATGAGCGTTTGAGAATAGGGTCCTTGGGGTCATATTTTTAAACCTTTCGTCGCCCAGAACATATATTTGACAAGGCTTTTGTAGGAGTCCCGAGCCTTTCCAGGGGTAGTATTATGACCCTGGTGGTAGTTTGACCCTTCTTCTGTACCTTGAACCCCCAAAAAGACTCATTAAAATTCGTCTGATCTTCCTTGTGGCCTTTGGAAATTGTTGATGTGAGAGGCGGAAGCGTTTGAGTATAGCGTCCCTGCTTGGTATGTGTTGTTGGCGTTGTCACGGAATTCTCACGCACACGAACACCATTCACTGCCTTAGCTAAGATACACGCAATGATTTTCTGCTTCCCTAGATGAACGATAGGAGTGAACCGTTTCATATTTCACGTATAAGATGAATATATGATGAGATTATACGTGAGTTAAATGATAGATAGTTAGACAGACAGAAATTAATACAGATAAACAGGCAGACAGACAGAAACAGACAGAGATAGACAGACAGACAAAGATAAACAGATAGACACACACAAAAATAGGTAGATAAACAAATAAATAGATAGAGAGAGTAAGAGAGAGAGATTTGCCCCAGGATCAGTGTTATCCACACACACACACACACACACACACACACACACACACACACACACACACACACACACACACACACACACACACACACACACACACACACACACACACACACACACACACACACACACACACACACACACACACACACACACACACACACACACACACACACACACACACACACACACACACACACACACACACACACACACACACACACACACACACACACACGCACACACACCCCCCCCACCCCCCCACACACACACACACACACACACACACACACACACACACACACACACACACACACACACACACACACACACACACACACACACACACACACACACACACACACAAGCTCATTCAGCCACTGGTCTCCTTCCCGCCGCCTGTGTTACGCCTCTCCGCCGTGTGTGTAAAGTCAGAGGCGCGGAAGGTTGTTTTTTCATCTATTTTTCTCCCTCCTTCCTTCCTCGCGCCGTGTAATCCTTGTGCCCGCCGCCGCCGCCGCCGCCACATTAGATAAATTGCATCCTCAGGTGTCTTCGTCGGGTGGTTGGTCAGGAGGTTACTTTTCATTGCCACCTTCCCACGGCCCGGTGACTTGCCGGGATGGTGAGGTTTTGTGTTTGGTTGTGTGTGGGTGGGGGACTTGTGGCTGGGTGGGGGTTGTGTGTGTGTGTGTGTGTGTGTGTGTGTGTGTGTGTGTCCCTATAGCTTCCTTTCTCTGCCAATCTCTCTATCTGTTTGTCTCTCTCTCTCTCTCAAACTAAGGGAGAGAGAGAGAGAGAGAGAGAGAGAGAGAGAGAGAGAGAGAGAGTAGTTTAGCGTTTCAACATGCTATAATACACTGGTACGGTCTGTGTGTGTGTGTGTGTGTGTGTGTGTGTGTGTGTGTGTGTATTTCTAGATTCAATTTTACGCTTTTTTCTACGCATTCCTCTCGAGTGCGTGTGGACATTTGATTATTCGTTCTGCTGTTCCTTCCTCCTCCTCCTCCTCCTCCTCCTCCTCCTCCTCCTCCTCCTCCTCCTCCTCCTCCTCCCTTCTCCATCGCTGCCTGGCGGACAAACAACTACTATAAGACCCACAATAATCTTTCTTTGGTTATTTCTCTCCTCCTTCCCTCCTTATCTATGCCTCCCTTCTTCCCCTCTCTTTCTCCACTCTGCTTACTATTTCTCATTATCTTTTTCCTCACTTACAATTTCTTTCTTCCCTTTCTACACCTCCCTTCTTTCCCTTCCTTGTTTTTCTGTCTCCTTAGTGCCTTGTGTCCTTCATGTCTCCCTCTTCATCACAACTCATCTCTCTTTCTTCTTCACCGTCCCTATCATTATCTTCTCTCATTTGGTATTGGTTTTCAGACGCTTCCGCCTTTCCCTCATATCAACTCTTTCCAGTGGCCGTAAAGGAGATTAATCGGGTTCTTATGAGTGTTCCTTCATGGTCATGGTTACAGAAACTTTGTTAGACTATCACCAGGCTCATAAAACTACCCCTGGAAATACTAAAAACAACCCCTATGGAAACCTTGTCAAATGTATGTGTGTGTACTTGGGCGCCACAATGCTTAAGAATATGACCCGTAGTATACCAGACACCTCTCCTTGTACGCGAGGTTGAATTACGAGTTTTAAGAGCGAAATATGAGTAGATCCAAGTGTTTATCTTTTGCTTTACACGTTTTCTTACATTAATGCGGAATAACATTGGATTACCACGTGTTGTTATGGGATTTTTACTGTTTCCTTCCGCGAGAATCACCTTACTCAGCCTCGCGTGGAAAGAAGGTCCCTGAATGTGTGCGTACCGGGTTGTGTGTGTTGGGTCGTTATTTTTGTACGCTAGATTCAGGTTTTGTGAGACAGTATATTTTAGGTGTCTCTGTATAATAGTATAATAATATAATAATGTACAATAGCAGGTAAATTGTTTTTATGGACTGTGTGTGTGTGTGTGTGTGTGTGTGTGTGTGTGTGTGTGTGTGTGTGTGTGTGTGTGTGTGAGAGAGAGAGAGAGAGAGAGAGAGAGAGAGAGAGAGAGAGAGAGAGAGAGAGAGAGAGAGAGAGAGAGAGAGAGAGAGTAAAGATAGACAGATAGAGACCAAAGATGGATAGACAGAAAGAGAAAGCAGAGATAGATAGATAGAAAGAGAGGCACTTCAGGCCATTCAGAACACACACACACACACACACACACACACACACACACACACACACACACACACACACACACACACACACACACACACTTGGACTGGCTGAGTGGTTAGCGTGACGGCCCCGCGTTCAGGAGCTCCAGGAGGGACGCGGGTTCGAATCCTGGCCGCCGCACAGCTGAGGTTTTTCAGTCACCGCCGAGTGGCCTAAGACTACCCACATGCTGGCCTGAAGACCACCCATCAACCCGGGCTCTAGATAACCTCTCCAACGAGAGGCTCAAAGATGAGTTCCGGGGGGCAACATGAGCCAACACAAGATGGCGCCACTATAAACACTCGCAGCAGCAGCAGCAGCAGCCCGCTGAGGCCGCCAGGGAATTCGTGCACCCTGGTGAGGCGCCAGGCGGTGAGGTTTAGCCCGGGACGGACAGGCCCAAAGGCTGCCCAGGAAAGCCGGCCCGGCCCTCGGTTGTCAGTGTCCTCAGCAAGAGGCGCTACAAGCGGCGGGTCGCTGGGCGCCCTAAAGCTGCCTCGTCTGGTCCCGCAATTGAGGCGAACCACGTCCTGCCCTGCCCCGTGGCCGCCGGGGCCCAGGCGAGCCACGACGTGGCCTCCCTGGTGGGCGACATGACCAAGGAGTGCCACGACATGGCCTCCCCAGTGGCCGACGTCGCCTCCTCAGTGGCCGACATGGCCCGGGAGTGCCATGACATGGCCTCCCCTGTGGCCGACATGGCCTCCACAGTGGCCGACATGGCCCGGGAGTGCCACGACATGGCCTCCAGTGGCCGACTTCGCCTCCACAGTGGCCGACATGGCCCGGGAGTGCCACGACATGGCCTCTCCAGTGGCCGACTTCGCCTCCACAGTGGCCGACATGGCCCGGGAGTGCCACGACATGGCCTCTCCAGTGGCCGACTTCGCCCACAGTGGCCTACATGGCCCGGGAGTGCCACGACATGGCCTCCCCAGTGGCCGACGTGGCCTCCACAGTGGCCGACATGGCCCGGGAGTGCCACGACATGGCCGCTCCAGTGGCCGACGTCGCCTCCCCAGTGGCCGACATGGCCAGGGAGTGCCACGACATGGCCTCCCCTGTGGCCGACGTCGCCTCCACAGTGGCCGACATGGCCCGGGAGTGCCATGACATGACCTCCCCTGTGACCGACGTGGCCTCCACAGTGGCCGACATGGCCCGGGAGTGCCATGACATGGCCCCTCCTGTGGCTGACCTGGCCCGGGAGTGCCACGACATGGCCCTTCCTGTGGCCGACATGGCCCTGGGGTGCCAACCCCCGCCAGTCAGCAGCACGGGAGACGCTGCCTGTGGCCCTGCTGCCCAGGCCACTGGGCGAGGCCAGGAGGAGGCCACGCCTGGCCCATTGGTAACGGACGGGCCGTCGCAGGTCACAGGACCATCGTTGGTCCAGGCCGCTCAGTTCCAGGAGCTCCCAGGGCTTGGCACCCCTCCTCACGAGGCAGGAGGCCTTGGTCCATCTTCCCAGGACCAGGGAAGGGAGACTCCTGCCTCAGAGGAGTCCTGCAAGCCCCCGCCCGTGCAGGAGGCGGACGAGTCTTCCTCAGTGGTGCGCCGCTGCCTGTACGTGCCCCCGAGGTTCCGGCTGCGCCTTGAGGGACCTAACGGGAGCTTCCTGGAGCACCTGGGGCGCCAGTACGGTGTCCTTGTCTTCACGAACCCCGTCAAGAAGAAAATGCAGATCAGGGGCGCCAGGCAGGGCGTCCTTGACTGTTACGAGGTCGTGAGGGCGCTGCTGGCGGAGTGGCAGGCACAGGACACCGCCTAGTGGTGAGGCGGAGGTGACCTATGACTGTCGCCGCGCAGGTCACAGCCGGTGCCAAACAGCGCCAGGATTGAAGCGTGTGTGCGTGTTAGCGCAACACGCGAAGGAGTGACTGATTTAGTAACATACCGAGGAAAACAGCGAGGGAGGACAGTAGCAGTGTGCGACGGTTTGCTTTACGGACACTGGAATCGATATTTGGAAAAGAAAGAAAGGATTTAAGTTTAAGGAACAAGAAAAGGATTCAAGTTTTAGGAACAAAGAAAGGAATTAAGGTTTGGAACAAAAAAGGAATAAAAAATACAAAAAACGAAAAGGAACAAAAAAATACAAAAACGAAAAAGGAACAAAAAATACAAAAACAAAAAAAGGAACAAAAAAATACAAAAATGAAAAAGGAACAAAAAATACAAAAACAAAAAAAGGAAGAAAAAAATACAAAAATTAAAAAGGAACAAAAAATACAAAAATGAAAAAGCAACAAAAAAATACAAAAAGGAAAAAGGAAAAAATACAAAAAGGAAAAAGGAAAAAAATACAAAAAGGAAAAAGGAAAAAAATACAAAAATGAAAAAGGAAAAAAAATACAAAAAGGAAAAAGGAAAAAAAATACAAAAAGGAAAAAGGAAAAAAATACAAAAAGGAAAAAGGAAAAAAATACAAAAAGGAAAAAGGAAAAAAATACAAAAAGGAAAAAGGAAAAAAATACAAAAAGGAAAAAGGAAAAAAATACAAAAAGGAAAAAGGAAAAAAAATACAAAAAGGAAAAAGGAAAAAAATACAAAAATGAAAAAGGAAAAAAAATACAAAAAGGAAAAAGGAAAAAAATACAAAAGGAAAAGGAAAAAATACAAAATGAAAAAGGAAAAAAATACAAAAGGAAAAAGGAAAAAAATACAAAAAGGAAAAAGGAAAAAATACAAAATGAAAAAGGAAAAAAATACAAAAGGAATCAAATTCTAGGAATCAAAAGAGACAAAAAAGGATTTAAGTTAAAGAAACACAGAAAGGAGTCAAATTTTAGGGACAAAAAATATTTAAGTTAAAGAAACACAAAAAGGAACCAAATTTTAGGAACGAATAAAAGATTTAAGTTAAAGGAACACAAAAAGGAACCAAATTTTAGGAACGAATAAAAGATTTAAGTTAAAGAAACACAAAAAGAAACCAAATTTTAGGAACAAATGAAGGATTTAGGAACAAATGAAGAATTTAAGTTAAAGGAACACAAAAAGAAATCAAATTTTAGGAACAAATGAAGAATTTAAGTTAAAGGAACACAAAAAGAAATCAAATTTTAGGAACAAATGAAGAATTTAAGTTAAAGGAACACAAAAAGAAATCAAATTTTAGGAACAAATGAAGAATTTAAGTTAAAGAAACACAAAAAGGAATTGAATTTTAGGAACAAATGATGGATTTAAGTTTAAGGAACACAAAAGGAATCAAATTTTAGGGACAAATGAAGGATTTAAGTTTAAGGAACACAAAAGGAATCAAATTTTAGGAACAAATGAAGGATTTAAGTTTAAGGAACACAAAAGGAATCAAATTTTAGGAACAAATGAAGGATTTAAGTTTAAGGAACACAAAAGGAATCAAATTTTAGGAACAAATGGTGGATTTAAGTTTAAGGAACACAAGAGGAATCAAATTTTAGGAACAAATGATGGATTTAAGTTTAAGGAACACAAAAGGAATCCAATTTTAGGAGCAAATGAAGGATTTAAGTTTAAGGAACACAAAAAGGAATCAAATTTTAGGAGCAAATGAAGGATTTAAGTTTAAGGAACACAAAAAGGAATCAAATTTTAGAGAAAAATGAATTTTTAAATTTAAGGAACACAAAAAGGAATCAAATTTTAGGGACATAAATTTTTAAATTTAAGGAACACAAAAAGGAATCAAATTTTAGGGACAAATATTTTTTTTAATTTAAGGAACACAAAAAGAAATCAAATTTTAGGGACAAATAAATTTTTAAGTTTAAGGAACACAAAAAGGAATCAAATTTTAGGAACAAATGAAGGATAAGTTTAGCCCGGTAGCCGTGACGGGCCAAATTTGTGGCTTTACCGTTTAGCAGCGACGGGCCAAATTTGTGCCATGATTTAACCCCCCAAAATAGATGATACATAAACTGATCACAAATGCTTTGATATATATTATGAAATGGTTTGTGGGAGTGATGATTTTTTCTCATTTTTCTCGCTTAGAGGGACCATTAAGAACCATGATCCCCGCTGCTACCGGGTTAGGGATCACACACACACACAAAAAAAAAACTTTAGGGACGAATAAAGGATTTAAGTTTAAGGAACACAAAAAGGAATCAAATTTTAGGGACAAATATTTTTTTAAGTTTAAGTAACACAAAAAGGAATCAAATTTTAGGAACAAAGAAGGAATTTAAGTTTTAGGAACAAAAAAAGGTATTATTCTAGATTAGGGCCCAACTCACAGCCACGAACGCCTTGGTGCTCCATGAAGGGTTCAGTGTCCATACAACACATTGCCGTATTGCTTTGCCGCCGTAAATCATTTGTTCTTGTGATATTTTTTTTTTCGTAAATATTTACGTCAGTCGCTACCGCCATGGTAGTGTGAGAGGGAAGGAGGGAAACTGTTGTACTTCTCTAATTTACCGGTGCATCATACATGTGGGGGGGTCCAGGGGGGAGCAGCCCCCCTTGGTTAGAAAGGGGTCGAGGGGGGCGAAGCCCCCCCGTTAGAGGTTAGGTTATGCAAAGTTCGGTTTGAGTAGTTTAAATATGCTCCCCCACCCAAATACTCCGATTTCCCACGAGTCCCCAAGATCGTTAGGGGAAATGGATTAGGCCTTTTTCTTTGCTTTTAAGTACTTGCGCCTTCATATTATGATTTAGGGACATGTGTTTCGTCCCTTAACTATAATATGGAGGCATAATATCGTATCGCCAGCAAGGATCCTGGCGCCAAGACAAAAACATGGCGGCGGCGGCGGCCGATGCTGCGAGAAATACCTCCTCGCTGAAATAAGTCGCTCTGCTGTCCACCACGTATGAGCGCTGGGGGAATACAGCAGGAAACATTAATTTGCCTGATTGTGTTTTGTTTGTCCACTTGTAATCTTTGTGAGCGGTGCAGTGAAATATATATATATATATATATATATATATATATATATATATATATATATATATATATATATATATATATATATATATATATATATATATATATATATATATATATATATATATAAAGCAGTGCGCGTTGAACCTCTCACAGTAACTCACAGTAACTCACAGTAGTCTTCTGGAAGAGGCCCAGCTCAGGCCTGTGTATCCAGCTCTGGACTTTGAACTGAATAAGTGGTGGTGGTGGTGGTGTCAATTTGAATAATATTATTATATTGAATTTTGGCTCTATAGTATGTAATAACTCTCTGCGAGTTATTTTGCGGCTGCGGCGGCTGGTGTTCAACAGGCTTTGAAAAGTCTTTTTTTTCATTGATTTAATGATTTGCGACAGAAACAGTCAGCAGAATATTTCACAGCACACCGAAAACTACCAGAAAAAAAAAAGTTTCGTCCACCAGTGTCTTGTGGGGCCTAATCTAGAAATTTACCCCCCCAAAAAAGATTAAAGTTTTAGGAACAAAAAAGGAATCAATTATATGGGAACAGTGAAAGGATTCAAGTTTTTAGTAACAAAAACCTAAATTTAAGGAACAAAAAATGAATCAACTTTTAGGAACAGAAAAAGGATCTAGGTTTTTGCGACGGTTTATTTTTTGGACAAAGGAATCAACATTTATGAACCAGGAAAGGACAAGTTTTTGCGTTGCGTTACTTTCATCGGCGGAGGAATCTTCTCTCCGGAACCCGTGAAAGGACTTGAGTGTGACGCGAGTGTGATCGACGCTGTGTTGTTTTTATCGCCCGAGGAAGTGAACAACATTTCCTTCACCGTCCTCCCGGTTGTTTGTCAGTTTGTCTTAAAAAACTCATAAATAGATTCACACCCAGAATTATTACAGGCTGTCCAAACGAAGTCTTCTTCTTAGCCTGGGCGCCGTTTGTCAGGCCTCTTCTAACTGGCTGGACTCCTCTCCGGCTCCCTGTCCCCCACACGTGCCCTCGTGCCGCGTGTTATACAAGGCAGCTCCTGTAAGCCTAACCCCACCTAATTTCACTATCCATAAATTTAACCAACCTTCTCTTGAATGTATCTCTTGTATTGGCATCCACAACACGACTGCCAAGCCTGTTACACTCATCCACCACTCTATTAGACATTCAAGAGTCATATTTATGCTTTAGTTTCGCTTTTCTTTTATCAAACAAGCACGAATAATAGTGTTTTCCGTGTTATTATTCCACTTTACGAGATACACAAGACTTCTATAAATACTTTGCTCGCACTTTAGCTTATCAAGCGGGAATGAATATAAATGTTTCCGAGATACTTCACTATATGAGGAAACACGACTTCCATTTATGCTTTGATGTCGATTATAGTTTTTTCCGAGATATTTAAGTCTATGAGATATACAAGACCTCTACAAGACTTCTCTATCAAGCAAGAACGAATATTTATGTCTCGGAGTTGTTGTTTCCCTTCATGAGTTATACAAGACCTACGCTTCTACCTGACTTAAACTTTCTATTACTTATACATCTAACTCGCGTGTTTGGTATTCCCTCTATGAGTTATACAAGACCTACGCTGCTACCTTACTGCTACTTTCTATTACTATACATCTAACTTGCTTATATGGTAAGGTTAACATGAGCTGGGGAACGATAAAGGCGTGATATAGGTGAACAAAGAAATATGGTAGAGGAGGCATTACAGGGTTACATAAGAAAATAAGAACGTAAGAAGTCTGGAATAGGCAGTCACTTTAGGGCTCCATTGATCCTTGCTGAGTTAGGTAATGAACAGACATGACTCACACGAACATAACTGATTCAGAGGGAAGAGGAAACACTATAGGGGTCCATTATTCATGTTTGTAACCTGCAGATTAAACAAAAGAGACTCAGATGGAGGAGGAAGCATTCACTATAGGGGTCCATTTACCCTTGCTGAGTTAGGTAATATAAAAGACATGATGCACGCCAATACAACGGATTGAGGTGGAAGAGCAGGCACTCACTCTAGGGGCCCATTAATCCTTGCGTAGCGTGGATTAACAACGCCACCCACTAATGCCCTGCCATATGTTTCCTGGGAGGCTGCTGTTAGTGTGTGTGTGTGTGTGTGTGTGTGTGTGTGTGTGTGTGTGTGTGTGTGTGTGTGTGGCTCCGGGACACCAAAGGAAGGTATAAAATAAGGTCTGCAAAGCAAACTCCAGCCACGATATTTATAGTTTGAAGCAAGGCGAATATAATGAGTTTTTGGCCTTTATTCCAACCTGATATGATTCTTCTGCTTGTGTCTCGAGGTGAGGGAAGACCAAGGGAAGGTATATTGAAAGGCCTAAGAAAACGTGATCCAGCCACGTTATTTATAGTTTGAAGCAAGACGAATATAATGAGTTTTTGGCCTTTATTCCAACCTGATACGATTCTTTTGCTTGTGTCTCGAGGTGAGGGAAGACCATGGGAAGGTATATCATATATTACAAGGTCAAAGAAAACAATATCCAGCCGCTCTTCTATGCATGACAAGCGTGTGGCGAAGGGAATGTGTGTTGCTGCATGGCTGACTGTAGCTCATTCATGTTATTAGGAGAGTATAAGTAGATATTGATTTATGAACATTGCAATAATTTTTCTTCAACTCCGATGTACTAAGGTTGGCTATGCATCATCTCATCGTGTGGGTAACGGATTTTTTTTTCCAGTTTATTGCCAAAGAAAAATTTCCAATTCCATCTCTCTCTCTCTGCATAAGAAACCTGATATTAATGAAGTTGTTGTTCTCTCACGACGTTTTGTTAAGATATCTTTTGTATGTCTAAGAATCTCGACGTTAGTGAAGTATTTGTTCTCCTACGTTTTGTTAATATATCTATTGTTTGTTAAGAGTCTCGACGTTATGGAAGTAGTTGCTCTCTCAAGACGTTCTGTTAATATATCTTTTGTCTGTCTAAGAAGCTTGACGATAGTGAAGTATTTGTTCTCCTACGACGTTTCGTTAATATATCTATTGTCTGTCTTGGTAAGAAACTCGACGTTATTGAATTGATCTTTCCCCCACGACGTTTTGTTAATATGCCTTTCGTTTGTCTCTAAGAAGCTCGACGTTTTTGGAGTAGTCTTTTTCTTTCGGTTCCGCTACACTCGACTTTCTACTCTAGTTCATCCTTATACTGTCCAAATCCTTATGCAAGAGTTAACCAGCATCTTCATTCCTTCATCCTCGCACTGGTAAAATCTGGAACAATTTATCTTCGTCTGTATTTCCTCCTGCTTGACTTGAATTCTTTTAAGAGGAGAGTATTGAGACACCTCTCCTCCCGAAATTGACCTCTCTTTTGGCCACTCTTCTGAAGTCTTTACAGTGGCAGTGTTTAGCGGGCTTTTTTTTATTATTCTTTTTCCTTCGAGCTGCTTCCTTTACTGTAAAAAATAACGTTATAACTCCTGCACAACAATTATACGTAAAAGAAAGGCAGCCACACACAGTCACCGGGCACGAAAAAAAGCTATGAACTAACTTTTTGGCAGGAAACAAGGGGGGGGAGGGGGGGAGCGTGAGGGAGAATCCTTACCCGACCTTCTTTCTTTCCTCCTCCTCCGTGTGGGCGAGACTTTTTCCATTACATTTGAATTTCCATTTCCGACATTCTCTTCTTTTCTTCTGGAACTAGTTAAGGAACACTCGATATTTTTGCACTGAAAGCTGTTGAAATAGTTTTGATTTAATCTATCTATCTATCTCTGTGTGTCTATCACTATATCAGTCTATCTATATGTGTGTTTGTTTGATATTTTTGCATTGAAAGCTGTTGGGATAGTTGTAATTTTATCTATCTATCTCAGTTTGTCTGTCAGTATATCAGTCTATCTATATGTGTTTGTTTGTTATTTTGTCTGTTTCCAAAGGCCACAAACAAGATTAGTCAGGTTCTCATGAGTGTTTTCATGTTCGGCCTTGGCAGACTATCACAAGGCTCACAAAACTACCCATGGAAAGACAACAACAGCCTCTTGGAAAGCCTTACCAACTTCGGGGAAATGTGTAAATCCATAAATGTTTTGGAGTATGGACCCAAAAAACTCATCCTCTTCTTTCTGCCTCTAGCTACAAAAAATAATGTGGCTGGATTTTGTTTTGCTAGAGCTTATATTTTACCTTCCCTTGGTCTTCCCTCACCTCGAGACAGAAGGGGAAAAATCATATCAGGTTGGAATAATGGCCAAAAAACTAATTATATTCGTCTTGCTTCAAACTATAAATAACGTGGCTGGATTATGCTATGCTAGACCTTATTATATACCTTCCTTTGGCCTTCCCTCACCTTGAGACACAAGCAGAACAATCATATCAGGCTGGAATAAGGGCCAAAAACTCATTATCTTGCTTCAAACTATAAACAACGTGGGTGGATATTACTTTCCCAGACCTTGTATGATACCTTCCCGTGGTCTTCCCTCACCTCGAGACAGAAAGAGGAAAAGTGTATCAGGTTGGAATATTGGCCTTAAAAACTTACTCTTTTTCGTCTTGCTTCCAAATACAAATAACGTGGGTGGATTTTGTCTTGCTAGATCTTATATTATACCTCCCCTTTGTCTTCCCTCACCTCGGGACAGAAGGTGAAAAATCGTACCATCTCGAAATATGGGCCTAAAACTTTCTTTTTGTCTTGTTCCCTACTACAAATAACGTTGCTGGATTTTGTTTTGCTAGACCTTATTTTATACCTTCCCTTTGTCTTTCCCTCACCTAGAGACAGAAGCGTAGAAGTGGGGTTGGAATATTGGCCTAAAACTCATTATCTTCGCCTTGCTTTAAACTACAAATAACGTGGCTAGATTTTTTTCCCCAGTGCTTATATTAAACCTTCCCTTAGTCTTCCTTCACCTCGAGGCAGAAGGAGAGGAATCAAATCAGGTTGGAATAAAAACCCTAAAACGTCATTAACTTCGCCTTGCTACTATAAATGACTTGCCTGGAGTTTGTTTTGGTAGACCTTATAGTATACCTTCCCTTAGTTTTCCCTCACCTCGGGACACAAGCAGAAGAATTATATCAGGTTGGAATACTGGCCTAAAAACATATTCTTTTTCGCTTTGCTTCCAACTAGATAGATGACGTGACTGGATTATGTTTTCTTAGACCTTTCAATATACCTTCCCTTGGTCTTCCCTCACCTCGAGACAGATTCAGAAGGTCGGAATATGGACCAAAAACTTATTATCTTTTTCTTGCTCCCAAATACAAATAACGTGGCTGGATTTTGTTTTGGTAGACCTTTTATCACACCTTCCCTTGGTCTTCCCTCACCTCGAAGCGCAGGAGTCTCGCATCAGGTTGGGAGGCGAGAAGAAAGTTAATGTATATGTATGGCGCCGCGCCGCACCTCCGGAAGTAAGAATTTGGTTTGCTGATCTTGCAGGATAAATTTGTGGCTTGTGTTTCCCTTACAGACACACACAAAAAAGAATAAAAAAATAATAAAAATGAAAATGAAATACAGTTCCGTTTTTCTCTTCTTTTATTCTGCTTGTTTCTTCCGTTTCCTTTCAGTCAGTTTTTTGGGGTGTGATGTTTTATATATAAATTCGTATGTCTTTTTTTAGTTTTCTTCCTCTTCTTCCCCCTTTTCTTTGCCGTCTCTTTTTTTTCATTCACCAGTTATATACTTCTCTTTCCCTTCTGTCCTTCATTTATCTATTCACTCAATCCCGTTATTCTTTTGTTTTGTGAGTTTTTTCCTTGCCTGTTTTGGGTTATTCATGTTTTTGGGGGTTCTGAGATTTTATAGGTAAATTCCTATGTTTGTTTCTTCAGTTTCTTTCCCTTCTATATTTCTTCATTCATCACTTTTCTTTCCCTTTTTTCTTTCATGATCCTTTACTTATATGTTCATTTATTCCTTCATTCTTTTGTATATGGATCATGTGAGGTCTGATTTCGCTTTTTATAGTTTATGGGTTAATGCGTATTTCTTTTTTTATTTCTTCCTCTTTTATTCCTTCTTTCCTTCCTCATTCTTTCATTCATTGATTTGTGGATTGAGAGGTCTGATTTTGGTTTTATACTTCATAGATATATACGTACCTACATATTTTTCTTTCATTCTTTCTCTTTCCTTCCTTAATTTTTCCATCCCTATTCCTTCCTTCATTTCTTCCTTCATATATTGACTAATAGTTCTGAGCTCGCTTTCTTACAGTTTATAAGTAAATGCGTACATCTCTTTTTCTTCTGTCTGCCTTTCTTTCTTCATTCCCTTCCCCTCGTTCATTCATGGAGTAATATAAGTATGTCTTCCCTCCGTAATCCAGCATGGCCACCCACTCCATACATAACAACGCCTTCATATAGCATCATCCTAGCACGCCCTGGCAGTTTATATTCAAATGCTTACATCTTTTCCTTCTTTCTCTCTCTTTCTCTTCATTCACTACTCATTCATTCATAGAGTAAGAGAGTTCTGATTCCCCTTGCTTCCTTCCTTCCTTCATTCTTCCTTCTTTCCTTCCTTCCTCTCTTCATGCATTCATTGAGTAAAAGAGTTCTAATTCCCCTTTCTTCCTTCCTTCCTTCCTTCCTCCTTTCCTTCCTTCCTCTCTTCATTCATTCATAGAGTAAGAGAGTTCTAATATCCCTCCTTAATCCTTCATGACCATCCATTCCCTATACATAACGACGCCTATATTCATCGCCATCCCGGCATCACCCAGCGACAGTCTTTCAATTAAAGTATCATCAGTCTCCCTCTCTCGCTGGGCCGCCGTGATTTGCCTTCCCTCGTCCGCCCCTCAGCCGCCTCTCATTTGCATGCCCGGCTAACGCTTTGTCGCTGTGTACGGTCCCCTTATCGGTGCTGGCTGGGCGACGATGGGACGGAACTAGGCTGCGGAGGTGCCATTGATAACACACACACACACACACACACACGAGGACCCTTTGCCGCTAGTGTTCATCTGCTGCCCTTACGAGTGTGTGCTGTGTGGACTTTGAGGACCTGCGTTGCCGTGTGATAACGTGGTGTCTGGATAAGAGGATGTTTGTATTGGTTTATTCTAATGCCTATGGTGCGGGAGGCAGATGGGGAGCTGAACTGAGGCGCACACGAAGATGAGTCTCACCTTCTGCCACGTTAAAAAGGCAGGTAGAGGGAGACGTTGAGTGATAGTGATTAGTTTGGCTTCGATGGTGTTTTGATCCGATCCTCCTTAGGTTGCACTCACCCAAAAGTATACGTTGTGTAAGGGTATGCTCGTGCGTGGTAGATAGAGGGAGATGCAAAGTGATGAGGTTAGGCTAGGTTACAGTGGTGGCTTGATCCGTTCCATCTTTCGCCGCACTGTCCTAAACTCCATGTTAGTGCCGCAGTATTCTCGTAGTCATAAGGAGATAGGAGATGCATAATTAATACGTATAAGTAGATGGAGCTACGCTGAATGATAAATGATAATAAATGGTGAGTTTATCTTAATCTCTCTCTCTCTCTCTCTCTCTCTCTCTCTCTCTCTCTCTCTCTCTCTCTCTCTCTCTCTCTCTCTCTCTCTCTCTCTCTCTCTCTCTCTCTCTCTCTCTCTCTCTCTCTCTCTCTCTCTCTCTCTCTCGATATATATATATATATATATATATATATATATATATATATATATATATATATATATATATATATATATATATATAAATATATATAGAGAGAGAGAGAGAGAGTTATCTACCATCCACTTTTCTTACCTTTTACTCATTCAAAGATCTACAGGGGTATTGTTTTCTGTATTGGTATATATGTCTCTTCGTATAGATATTGGTGCACGTTGATGTTATATACAAGTACAAATAATATCCGTTCAAAAGTATATAATTATTGTCGTATGTATATGTTATGATTGACACGAAAAAGTTGGTATATATAGTTATGTTCGGTGTATGAAAGCATGGATGATAATATTGCTGGTTCATTTTTTCCATTTTTTCCTTGTGTGTGTGGCAAGCTCGCCTCTTCCTCGCGTCCTCCACTCTGCTGCTCCCCTTGATATAATCCCTAAACCCATTTCCCTCTCGTTATTCTCTTCTCCCCATCCCTCTTTTCGTTTTCCATCTCTTCACTCTCTTTCCTCACTTCCATATCCTCCTCCTCCTCCTCCTCCTCCTCCTCCTCCTCCTCCTCCTCCTCCTCCTCCAACAGGCAGCCGATGACACTGCCCTGTACGAAGAGCTTCACTCTTTAACACAAAGTAAAGAAGCAATAATAATTGGGGACTTTAATTGCCCTAACATTGACTGGGGACAATTGACTGGAGATCAAGAGGGTAACAGGCTTATAGAAATGGTGGAGGATTCGTTCCTCACTCAAGTTGTAACTCAACCAACAAGAGAAAACAATCTGCTGGATCTGGTATTAGTAAGCGACCCCGACCTCATTCGCGACTGTGAAGTTGGTGAAAAAATTAACGGTTGAGATCACCACTTAATCCGTTTCAATGTCAACATAAGTCACAAACTCGTAGACAATCCGTCAGTGATACCAGACTACAAAAAAGCAAATTTCAACCTAGCCCGTGAGCTGCTTCCCTCTGCGACCTGGGACCAACTTCACCTAACCGACAATACAATCGACAACGTGTGGAACAACTTCAAAGATAAGCTTTTGGGAGTAGAAAAGGCTACAGTGCCGACGAAACCCAGGAGAGTAAATGGTGCCGTAGATCCACCGTGGATGACCAGAGAAATAAAAAGGGCGGTAAACTTAAAAAAAAAGAATTATAACCTAATGAAAGAGAATGACACGGCCGAAGCCCGTACTCAGTACCACAACAGCCTCAGAGCTTGTCGCACCCTTATTCGGAGTAGTAAACGCAACTACGAAAAACAAATAGCGCGTGACATCAAGACGAACTCAAAAAAATTCTTCACATACATCAGATCGAAAAAGAAAGTAAAATCCAATATTGGTCCCCTGACAGACGAGACTGGAGCTGGAACTCAGGACAGTAAACAGATGGCCAGAATCCTCAACAGTAACTTCGCATCCGTATTCACAGTCGAGAACATCGAAACCATGCCCGAGAACCCTGACCCGCCGAGGGGAATCACGCCCCTGAAAATTGACTCAATATGCGACCAAGAAGTGAAAGAGTATTTGGATAAACTCGACACGAACAAGTCAACAGGACCTGACGGTTTGTCCCCGCGGTTATTAAAAGAGCTTAAACAACAAATACTTCAGCCACTCACTAACATATTCAACCAGTCTGTTCAATTGAAAAAGGTCCCGGAAGACTGGAAGATGGCGAACGTAACACCAATTTTCAAAAAAGGAGACAAAAGCGTTGCATTAAACTACAGGCCCATAAGTTTGACATCAGTGGCAGGAAAAATACTCGAAAAGATTATTAGAGACAAACTTGTTAAGTTTCTAGAAGACAATAATGTAATCTCCGACACCCAGCATGGCTTCAGAAACAAGCGCTCCTGCCTAACGAATTTATTAAACTTCTTCCAAGGTATATATAAGAACTGGGATGCCCACATCCCCAGTGATGTTATATACCTGGAATTTCAGAAAGCCTTCGACAAGGTACCGCACGAGCGACTCCTTAAGAAACTGCACTCGGCGGGCATTGGAGCCAATCTGATCGCGTGGATAAGAGATTGGCTCACCAACAGAAAACAACGAGTACTACTCAACGGACAGCCTTCCGATTGGCTTCCAGTCACTAGTGGAGTGCCTCAAGGGTCAGTGCTGGGACCCATTCTCTTCATCATATATATCAACGACCTCGAATCAGGACTGAAATCCACAATATCGAAATTTGCTTATGACACTAAGGTGGGGGGAAAGGCCCTCACAAAGACCGACTGCGAAATCATTCAGAAAGACCTCAATCACATTATCGAATGGTCGGAAAAATGGCAAATGTCCTTTAATGTTGACAAATGCAAAGTCATGCACATTGGGTCCAGAAATAGTAACCACACATACATCATGAATGGGAGACCTCTGCAAGCGATGCAGGAGGAAAAGGATCTTGGAGTCACTATCAGCAGTGACCTGAAACACGCGAATCACTGTAAAAAAGCATACAACAAAGCCAACACTATCCTCGGGTTCATAGCGAGGAACTTCGAGTGTAAAACGCCAGACGTGATGCTATCCTTGTATAATTCCATGGTAAGACCGCACCTCGAGTATGCAGTACAGTTCTGGTCTCCTAATTACAGAAAGGACATTGATTTACTGGAAAGGATTCAACGACGCGCCACGAAAATGATACCAACCTTAAGGGCTCAACCGTACGAGGAACGACTCAAGCGACTCAATCTCTTTACATTAGAGAAAAGACGCCTACGAGGAGATATGATTCAAGTCTTCAAGTATCTGAAAAAATTGAATAACGTCGATTACTCCAATTTCTTTGAATTGCAAACCAACCTAAGAACTAGAAATAACGGTTTACCCATTCAGTCTAGTCGATGTAACACAGACATCGGAAGGAGTTTCTTTTCAAACCGAGTCATCCGTCACTGGAACAATCTTCCTTCAGAAGTAGTAAATGCGAATACTATCAACTCCTTCAAATATAGAATCGACCGTCACTTCGCTGCGTCGGGAGTAAACTGAATATTGAGTTGCTTTCATCTGCTCCTCAATATCGAGGTGCTTTCATCTGCTCCTCAATGTCGAGGTGCTTTCATCTGCTCCCCAGGCCCCAGGCTGTCGAGCAGATTAAATCACCAAAGCGGGCAACCTCGTAATGAGCCAATAGGCTTTCTGT
The DNA here is from genome assembly GCF_024679095.1 of Eriocheir sinensis. Lineage (NCBI taxonomy): Eukaryota > Metazoa > Arthropoda > Malacostraca > Decapoda > Varunidae > Eriocheir > Eriocheir sinensis. The sequence goes on along the minus strand of NW_026111142.1, from coordinate 8,585 downwards.
TGCCTGCGTTTCCATGTTTCCATGTTTCCTCTTCCTGTGTGAGAATTTGGTCATGAAACTCAACGCTGTTATATTCGTGTGATGTATTTCCTCTCCGATCGCACAAAACATTATCCGATATTGTCCCTGTCGCTGTGTGTGTGTGTGTGTGTGTGTGTGTGTGTGTGTGTGTGTGTGTGTGTGTGTGTGTGTGTGTGTTTGTTTACTTAGTTGGTGAATGCAGGATTTTAGTGTGTGTGTGTGTGTTTTTTTTTTTTTTTACAACAAAGGAGGCAGCTCAAGGGCACACAAAAAAAGAAAACAATAATAAAAAAAAAGCCCGCTACTCGCTGCTCCTAAAGTAAAACAAAAGAGGTGGCCGAAAGGAAGATCAAATACAGGAGGAGAGGTGTCCTGATACCCTCCTCTTGAAAGAGTTCAAGTCGTAGGCAGGAGGAAATACAGATGAAGGAAGATTGTTCCAGAGTTTACCAGCGTGAGGAAAGAAAGAGTGAAGATGCTGGTTAACTCTTGCATAAGGGGTTTGGACAGTATAGGGATGAGCATGAGTAGAAAGTCGAGTGCAGCGGATTTAGTAAGAGATGAGATACGAAGTTTCCAGTTGAGATTTTGAGTTAAGGATAGACCGAGGATGTTTAGTGTTGAGAAAGGTGATAGCTGGGTGTTGTCAAAGAATAGGGGATAGTTGTTTGGAAGATTGTGTCGAGTGGATAGGTGGAGAAACTGTGTTTTTGAGGCGTTGAAGGACACCAGGCTCTTCTTGCCCCAATCGGAAATAATAGTAAGGTCTGAGGCTAAGCGTTCTGCAGCCTCCAGCCTTGAGTCGTTAAGTTCCTGAAGGGTGGGTCTCCTATTAAAAGAAGTTGAGTAATGCAGAGTGGAATCATCGGCGTGTGTGTGTGTGTGTGTGTGTGTGTGTGTGTGTGTGTGTGTGTGTGTTGTGTGTGTGTGTGTGTGTGTGTGTGTGTGTGTGTGTGTTGTTGTGTGTGTGTGTGTGTGTGTGTGTGTGTGTGTGTGTGTGTGTGTGTGTGTGTGTGTGTGTGTGTGTGTTTACTTAGTTGTTGAATGCAGGATTTTAGTTTGTGTGTGTGTGTGTGTGTGTGTGTGTGTGTGTGTGTGTGTGTGTGTGTTTAAGATAGTAAGTAATGCCGACCACTAAATTTACCCACACACACACACACACAGCAGTAGCGGCACCGACAGGACGTGCCTGAGACAGCTCCTAGCCAAAGCAGTTTTCCAGCACTACATACGCAACGCAGAAGCCACACTCATTCTACAAGGGACTTTTACAGTCACAAGTGAACTGCAAAAGTGGCATGTGTACAAAGTGAAAGCAGCTTCTGCAGCCCAAGTAAGAAGTGAAATGGCTCAGCAGCACCTAAACAAGGACTTGGAACAGCTCGTTAAGGAAAAAGTGGACGCCGAGCTCGAGAGCCTGACTCCTGAATCCATTAAGGGGACCAAAACAGTGAAGGATGTGGTTGCCGCGGTCCTGCCAGGCATCGCGAATATCATATCTGTTGCTGTGTCTACTGCCGTGTCTACTAGTCCTGGCTCTGGGGGGGTGTCTGTGTACATTTCTCTTTTACAGCTAAACCATGCATTTTCCTCTTCCATATGATGAGGACATTCAAAAAAGGTTGGGTAGAACTTTCGCACCTGGTACGTTTTCTCTGCAGAGCCTGCATGCAATTATGGCCTCGGCTTAATTAGCTGAAATGCTGAATTCAGGTTTGGCTTAATAACCGACGAGGAGGAAATAGTCTTAGAGTAAAAAATCCTTTTATTTATCATGTTGATATAGCAATGACACTTTTATAACATGTTCAATGGTACTTGATATGATTTCTCGACCAAATGATGCATTTTTGGCGATTTTCTGTACAAGAGAATGTGTACGTGTGGAGTGGTCGGGTACGGACCACATACTGCATTGTTGAAAGACATCCAAGTCTGTTGTAGAGAAGAAAAGACATCACTAAGAGTCAGAATGCGACAGCTCAAGAACTCTAAAGCTCGTTGACAACGGACAAATTGGACAAAGCACGGTCTGAAATCTAATGAAAACTTCAAATTTGGGCTACATTCTGGATATGATGACTGTGTGGTGAGATCTCTTCTGAGGGCTGATCGAAGGACTTTGGGAGCTCCATCTGGATGCTGTAACGTGCTTTGTACTTGTTCACTGTATATGATCTAACCAACTACTACTTGAGGTGGTGGTTCTTCACCTGGAGGATATGAGACGTCTCCTGAGACTGCACCAATGTGGCCCGGCGAGAACTGCAAAGCGGAAACTTTCAATCAAAGGAAAGCTCATGATTCATCACTGCCGTTGGGGAGACCAGGAAATTAGAGCAAAGTATCAACCTGTCAACCAAGTGCTGTATGGTGTCATTGTATGCAAAGCAAAGCAGTAGCGTGGCTCAATGGATTTGACTCACTATGATGATGGCGGTAAGAATTCATCGCCATTACGCAAATGTGATGAAGGTAGAACATTAATGAGACTTATGGTGCCATCATGAAATCATCGCAGTCCACAACTGACCACAAAGAGTCACAGCTTCAGAGGATGATGCAATTCATTGATGAGAAAGGATCCTTACTTAGCAGCAACATCTTCCACAACTTTGCAAAACTACGTGGACAAAGGAGGTCATGACCGACAACATTAGAAAGGACATGAGTGCCTGGTGTAAAAGAGAGGTAAAGCCCTGAATTTAGAAAGAAAGGCTCGTCGAGAAATTGCCTGAATCAGCAGCACCATTCACCGTGCAATCTGAAGACAACAAAAACCATCCACAACAAGTAAACAGAAGACTATCAGGTCAACAGTTAGAGATGAATAGCAGAGAGAAACATTGAGATTGTTAGAATGTGGTCAAGACTGAAGACCTCCTGTAATATGATGAAAGCCATCCCCAGTGCTGTTTGATAACAAGGAATGATGACTAAGCCTTGCAAAAAAGTCTGCTGATCAAGGAGTTAGTAGAGGCAAATCTAACCTGAAGATTACAAATTACAATCACAGAACACGCTTTCGTATTGATGTGATGGCTAACGTTCGAAGGTGAACCTTGGGCAAACTTTCAACATTTCAAGACCTACTTGCCACTTTCTGGCTCTAACATCTGAAGGGTACCGTAGGTTTGATGCTGTGATTTCTGTTCTTTGGATACGTATTCAGACAAGGCCTCTGTCATGACAGTGAGTGAAGAGGCGGAGTTGAAAAAGGTGCCCATAGAATACACCTCGATCGATCCTTCATCCCAGCTGCGCTCGAAACACATGCTGGATTCCTTTGGCCTTCCAACAGCAACAAAGATCTGCTCGAAAAACTAATCTTACAAGTACATCTGCTCGGGCAGCCCCCCATAGAATACCCAACTGTGCTCGGTCAGTGACTGGACAGAGGAAGAATGGCAATGCCGCAGTATCTACAAAGGTAGAAAAGACCCCTGCCACATTTGCAATCAAATTTTGAAGAGGCGGACTCATCCTCTTTGCATGTCCTGGACTGTACTGAAAATGAACAGGTGTGTATTGCCACCAGTGACACGGAGGATTGTTGCTCATGTATCATATGCCAGTGTTTCTGGGAAAGGCCTGAAGAGCTAGGCATGTGCTGGAGTTGGAGAAACTACCTGATATGTGCCTCTTCACCATGTATACAAAATCTCACATGACCTCTGCAGAGTCCTATCAGCCAGCCACAGCCTTTACTGGGTGCGATATCACCAGCAAAGTCGGCATAAAGAAGACTGCCTTAAAGGCCAAATCAGAAAGATTGTTTAGGCATTTTGGGGTTGACCTGTCACAACCTACCATCAGAGATGCAGAACAGTATTTGGTCAAAGTGTTCAGACCAGTAAGTAAGGCCAAGAATTTCTCTGCTATGTGGGAAAGAAAGCGTTTTCCATCACAATTAAAGGGATTACATCACAATCTGCCCCCACCAGCCAAGGACTCCTTCCACATATCAAACGGGGAAGCACATAATGCCTATAGCATTATCCATGCCTTTGAAATGGGTAATGAACAGCTAATAACTTACTGATGGCAGAAGATTTTTTGGCACAAGGTGAAAAGGACCATTTAGTGCCTGAACTGTGGAAGAGCCTGAGCCCCATTGACAGTTATTAGATGTTTTGCACAGCACAAAGAAATACATGCCTTGTAGAGCTGCTGAGACCTAGATGCAGCACTTCACGTAAACAGCGTTACCACTTTCATGTAAAAATCTATTCTAAAAGGAATACAGAGATACCATGTCAAAATCCAATTGATTGTGGCTTGTGCTAGGGGATCCTCCACAATGATGTTCTGTCGTGACATTCAAACAGACAAGTGAATCAGCAGGAAAATCAAAGAATGGTACTAATGATGAGGACTCATAAGGATGTTTTTCACCAAGTTTGGGTTTCTACATTTGATGTTAGTGACTCAGGAAGCTTGTAAACCTCGTACTTCTCCTTTCAAACTGAAAGTGAATTTTCACTGAAAATCGCCAAAATGCATAATTTTAGTCGAAAAATCGCTGCTCAGTGCCATTGAAACAGCGTTATAAAAGTGTCTGCTATATCTCAACATGATAAATAAAAAGGATTTTTTACTTCCTTAAGACTATTTCCCTGATGGTTATTAAGCCAAACCTGAATAATTCCAAGTATTTCGGGCCAAATTAAGCTGAGGTATAATTGAAAAAAAATGAGCCTGCAGAGAAAAAAACGTACCAGGTGCGAAATACCCAATCCTTTTTAAAATGCCCTCGCATCATATGGAAGAGGAAAATGCATGGTTTAGCTGTAAAAGAGAAATGTACACAGACACCCCCCCAGAGCCTATACTATACAGCAATAAAGGATTTCACAGAAAAATTACTGAGTACATCTACTGAGACACAAAGGATTAACTTGTTACAACGCTACGCTTGTGACCGGCTAGAACAGTATACAAGGAGAGACAACTTGCGGATATTTGGATTAGAAGATGACCCAGAGGAGGACGAGGACATCCTACAGGCTAAAGTGATGGAGGTGGCTGCGGATGTAGGAGTTAAGCTCGAGGCCAATGACATCTCCATCGCGCATCGCTTGGGGAAAGTAGGTAAGAGAGGTAGGCCTGTGATAGTGTGATTTTGTCTTCGTGAGAAACGCAACGCAGTGCTAAGTAACAAGGAGGAGCTGAGAAAGAAACAGAAGAAAATATTCATCAACGAGGATTTAACACCTTTGAGGGCCACCATGCTCAAAATAGTTAAGGAACAGGCTGCAGTAAGTAATGTAACCACTAGAGATGGGAGGATTCTAGCATGGATGGCGGAGAGGGACAGACCAGTTGAAATAACTACTCCTGATGAACTTGGCAAGGTGGGGATAACTTCTCCAGATTGGAAGAGGCTCAAACTAGATCATATAATCAAGTAGGGTCGAGTTGGAGTGCAGCACATCCAAGATGACCTACGCAATTCTGAGTATAAAGTTGTTACTACTCCCAGTACTATAGACGACACCGTACCCACACAAGCTGCACCCAGTACGAAGCACGTACAGATAACAGCGGGTACGCATACTGATTCATCCACACAGACTACACTCACACAGACACGCCCACCCATACCTGATACTGTAGCACAAAATTTATGTACAATTAATTTATTATCATTTAATGTATGTGGCCTAAAATCAAAATTATTTGTGGACGAGTTTACTGGGCTTCTTAAATGTTATGATGTTATTTGTATGTGTGTGTGTGTGTGTGTGTGTGTGTGTGTGTGTGTGTGTGTGTGTGTGTGTGTGTGTGTGTGTGTGTGTGTGTGTGTGTGTGTGTGTGTGTGTGTGTGTGTGTTTAGTTGTTGAATGCAGGATTTTAGTTTGTGTGTGCTTGTTGGTGTGTGTGTGTTTGTGTGTGTTTTTAATATAGTCAGTAATGACGAACACTAAATTTCCCCACACACACACACACACAGCAATAACGGCACCGACAGGACGTGCCTGAGGCAGCTCCTAGCCAAAGCAGTTTTCCAGCACTACATACGCAACGCAGAAGCCACACTCATTCTACAAGGACTTTACAATCACAAGTGAACTGCAAAAGTGGCATGTGTACAAAGTGAAAGCAGCTTTTGCAGCCCAAGTAAGAAGTGAAATGGCTCAGCAGCACCTAAACAAGGACTTGGAACAGCTCGTTAAGGAAAAAGTGGACGCCGAGCTCGAGAGCCTGACTCCTGAATCCATCAAGGGGACCAAAACAGTGAAGGATGTGGTTGCCGCGGTCCTGCCAGGCATCGCGAATATCATATCTGTTGCTGTGTCTACTGCCGTGTCTACAGCAATAAAGGATTTCACAGAAAAATTGCTGAGTACATCTACTGAGACACAAAGGATTAACTTGCTACAACGCTACGCCTGTGACCGGCTGGAACAGTATACAAGGAGAGACAACTTGCGGATATTTGGATTAGAAGATGACCCAGAGGAGGACGAGGACATCCTACAGGCTAAAGTGATGGAGGTGGCTGCGGATGTAGGAGCTAAGCTCGAGGCCAATGACATCTCCATCGCGCATCGCTTGGGGAAAGCAGGTGAGAGAGGTAGGCCTGTGATAGTGTGATTTTGTCTTCGTGAGAAACGCAACGCAGTGCTAAGTAACAAGGAGGAGCTGAGAAAGAAACAGCAGAAAATATTCATCAACGAGGATTTAACACCTTTGAGGGCCACCATGCTCAAAATAGCTAAGGAACAGGCTGCAGTAAGTAATGTAACCACTAGAGATGGGAGGATTCTAGCATGGATGGCGGAGAGGGACAGACCAGTTGAAATAACTACTCCTGATGAACTTGGCAAGGTGGGGATAACTTCTCCAGATTGGAAGAGGCTCAAACTAGATCATGTAATCAAGTAGGGTCGAGTTGGAGTGCAACACATCCAAGATGACCTACGCAATTCTGAGTATAAAGTTGATACTACTCCCAGTACTATGGACGACACCGTACCCACACAAGCTGCACACAGTACGAGGCACGTACAGATGACAGCGGGTACGCATACTGATTCATCCACACAGACTACACTCACACAGACACACCCATCATATACCTGACACTATAGCACAAAATTTGTGTACAATTAATTTATTATCATTTAATGTATGTGGCCTAAAATCCAAATTATTTGTGGACTAGTTTATTGGGCTTCTTAAATGTTATGATGTTATTTGTATGTCTGAGACTTAAGTGTGATGATGCAGATATGAACAATGTAAGTATTAAAATGAAAGAAATTGGGTATGACATTGTCTATAAGAACAGATATGCTTTAAGCAGATTTAAGTCAGGGGGTCTACTAATTGCTGTAAAAAATGATGTAAAATTTGTGTGGAAAAAAGTTCAGGGAGATTATGAGGCTTTATTGAGTATTTGTGTGAATGGAAGGAGTGTGGGACTAGAAAATGACCTGTTAATTACTTGTGCGTATATTCCACCCAGCCACTCGCGGTATGGTAAACCTGAAAATTTCGATGAGTTGGATAATCTTTTCTTGTCAAACAATGATGGATATCATATTGTTAGTGGTGATTTCAATGCTCATACCGCCACTTTCTCTGACATTGCCTCAGTGAGTGACGGTAATGAATTAGTGAATGATGTTAATGAATATATTTCTCCAATAGAAGATATTTGTGATATTTTAAGAAAGGCAGGCTTTTCAGAGAACAGATGTAATCAAGACAACACCCTGATAGAAATTCTTATGGTAAAAATTGATAGAAATTTGTAAGAATAACAATGCAATTATCTTTAATGGGAGAATGGGTGAAGACCGTGGTATTGGTAAGTTTACTACCACTTGCAATACAGTCATAGACTATGTTATTGGTACTTGGAATGTTGTCCGATTTGTTAAGAGTTTTCGGCTGTTAGACTTTGAACCATTATATTCAGATGTTCATCGTAGTTTGCATATTTGTTTGGAATTTTAGGTGTGGGAAGCAAAGCGCGAGACTGGCAATAAAATGAGTGAAGCAGTTTGTTTGAGGCCAGGCAGATGGAGAAATGAACGGAAAATTGAGTATGAGAAAAATATTGATAAGAGTAAGGTGAATGAACTTATAATGAATATTGACAAATTATCAGTTGATGATGTAAATGATCAGTTAAAGCGTGTCTTGATTGACCCTGCATTGAAAATTTTTCCACAGTTTAGTAAAAAATATATAAAGAAGAGCAATAATGCAAATATGGGAGGGTATGACAAACAATGCTACAACAGCAGGAAAGAGTATCACAAGGCTAAGAATAAATATAACAGACAAAAGAATACTGTTACGTATACAGCTGTGATTAAAAAAGTAGAAATTATAAAAGAGAACTAAAGAGGGTAAGGAATAAAGGTAATAGTAATATACTTCAGCAATTAAGAGCAAACAAAACTAAAGACGCAAAGGCATACTGGAAGATTATAAAAAGAGCAAAGTAGAGAAAAATAATCACATACCACTCGAGAAATTTTATGACCACTTTAAATTGCTCTACACAGAGGACGACGATAGTAATGCAAACGAGAGAACTGATTAGGAAA
>NW_026111141.1:12500-33100 GCF_024679095.1 Eriocheir sinensis | reverse complement strand
TGATGTAAAAGCTTCAGAAGCGGGCCCTTAAGCTCGGGATAATCGACCACTTTGACTAAAGAATCGACAGATGAGGCCTGACAAGATGTGTCGCCGGCGGCGGGTTGACCCACCGCGCCGACACAAGGCCGCTTTAACTCTAAAGGGTCTGGGGACACCTGTCCGTTGAACGCTAAAGCGTGACCCAAAATGACTCCATTTCTGAGTTTGACTGGACCGCCAGTGGCATTAACCACTAAAGCTACGGTCCTACCTCCCTCGCGCACCGTGTTAAGGGTGGACTCTATCGCTAGCGTGTTGACACGACTAGGCCCTTCTAGGCAGATGTCACAACCTACGGTGGCGTTAGGGACTGACACGGGGACGTGCATTGTGGTTCGTTGAGGGATTTCGTGATCCCCCACGACTATCGCATTGACATTTTTCCATCCCCTGCAAACGTCAGCTGGTGTTGGTGGTTGACCATGAAGTGAGGTGGTGCCCGCGCCATGCACCGGCACCGTGGAAAGAGTGGGCACGGTACGCACCACCGACTCAGGAGAAACACTTTCACGACCCTGGCTGGATATTTCTCTTCTTTCCCAGGGAGAAGCGAGGCGCACAGGTTGATCCATGGCCTTGAAACACCTCCCTTGAAACCTTACTGTATTACTATCTGGAAGTATTACCATGCGGTTAGACCTCAGTGACGACAACCCAAGAAGACCGTCAGACGGCAGGGAAAAGTTTGACGTCACGTAAAAATCCAAACGCACGACAGGGGTGTTTCGTCCCAAACTCACTGGCAAACTCACCGAACCAAGGATGTTAAGCCTGTCGGCGGTGACACCGCAAAGGCTCAGGTCCGAGGGTCGTAGCTGGTAGCGGCCTCCCCGCGACGCGCGTTTCAAAGCTAAGTATGTCCTTTCAGACAACACATTAACCGCCGCGCCGGTGTCGACCGCAAATGACGCTTGTAGCGGACCCAGCTTGACTTTAAGCGCCATAATTTCAGGCTGATTGCACGCGGCCACAACAGATTCATACAAGCTACTATTGTCAGCCTGCACTGCAGTCTCGGTTTCCTCCCCCCCCCGGGTTGCTACCCTGGGTCGGTTTTGGGGGGGCACTCGGCTTCCCCCGACCCCTTCACGAACTTTCCTGGTCGCTCTTTCTTTAACTGGAGCACAGAGAAACACTCCTCTGTGGTGTGTCTACCAGCACCGTGGACAAAACAGAGCTTGCCAGCGTGGTAGCCCGCGGCTGGACTTTTTGAAGCGGCCGTGGTCTTCTGAGAAGCAGATTTGCCTGACATCGGCGAGCCTCCCTTGTCCCTAGTAGCCTTGCGATCCCGCTGATGTTTTAGACAACAGTCAACCGTATGACCGTCGCGCTGACAGTACGAACAGTGGCGCTTAGGCTTTTCGGTGGTGGACGCCACCACTGATGAGGACGCGCTAACATTAGCGGCCTTCTGGTCGACAGAGGCTACAGCGGGTGCTCCGTCTTTCTCCTCCATCTTAGTTTTTATTTTAAGCATGAAGTCGTGCAACTTGTCAGCGGGGGATAAAGAACCTTTTCCAAACTGGCCCTTGATGACAGCCATGTATACAAAAAATTCAAAAAATTTGAGAACATTGGATAGAGACATATTCTCTCCCTCAGTCCAGCCACCAGCTTTCAGATAGACGCCCATATCAGTAGACAACCGATAGGCGTCTACTTGTCCGGCTAAAAGCCCTTTACTCTCCACAGCTGAAATCAATTTGGTCACAGCTACATTAACACCTTTGACGAGGCTGTGCCTAACATCTTCCCCAAAAGACTCCAAAAAATGTGACCGAAACTGGGCATAATCTTTGGTTTGTTGCGGTTCCATGAACGCGCTGGTGTACATAAGAGCTGACGCTTCTGTCCCCGGCTTTAATCTGGACCTAATGAAGGAGATTTTATCACCCGGTTCTGACACAAATGAGTTGTTCATAACATCCTGGCATTGCAGGATAAGTCTCTCGCACTGCAATCCGGGTCATTGCCTGCGAAAGCTCTGAGTGATGCCGTAGTCGGCAGAAGTTTAATAGTGTTAGTAGCCATTGTGGATGCTTGGTTAGTCAAGATATTACCTTTGTTATCATGCGGGAGAGAAGGAGGAGGAGGAGGAGGAGGAACTCTGTCATGAGTTGACCCGCTCCTTAGAACACGGGAATTGACGTCCTCGGCGGGCGCTTCAGAATCCTGCATCAACTTCTGGAACTCCTTGGACAAAATTTCTACCTCTTTATCAGGCTGACCTGCCATTTAAAAAAAGGCATTAGGAAAATATGGCTTCATGAGGGAAAATATGGGAAAATAAAAAGTATCAGCGCTAAGTGTGTGCTCACTCGCCTCAGATGCTTCCAAAACGCATTAAAAAAAGTGAAAAGAACAGTGAGTGAATACTGAGCATGATAAAAACTTGCCACTGTGCAATAAAACGCACAAAAGAAAGGAGAAAAGAAAATGAATGATTATACATAAAATGCAAACAATGTTCACAAATCAGGAAAAGTATTAAACATCCCTCTACACCTGAATAAAATTCAACAGCCTAAGGGAAACTAGATACGGCTCCACACGGAGACACACAAAGCACGGAAAAAAAAATCACCCGAAATGTCATCAACAAGTGGTGTATAAGTGTTGTGTCAGCTACGTGTATGTGGATACCAGAAAAATGTGAAGATTGTGCCCGTGGGACTCCTTCGTCCTCGGCTGGCTCGCCCTCGTCCTTGGCTGGCTGTCCCCGCGTCCTTGGAGCGGCCAGAGAGACCGCCGGCAGTGCCCGGCAGCGGCTGGCAGCGGTGAGGAAGGGGTGGAGGAGCGACCACGCTCCACCAAGATCTCCACCAAGGCTGTTTTCTTACTCAATTTCCTGGTGTTTTACTTTACCTACAAACACATAACTCACACACAACAAACACCAACCATTCACCTACACACACACCAACACGCAGCCTTCTAGCCCCTTCTAAACACCCATAAAACGGCTCAAACATAACAACAACCAATCCTGCCTCACCTCTCTCTAACGGCTCGCTCCACCTGCTCCACAGCACTCCTCTCTCGCTCGACGTAGCTTGCTTCGATTCTCTCTCTCTCTTCCTCGATTCTCGCTCTAATTTTGCCTTCTAGTTGCTCCTGAAATAGAGAGAAAGAGAGAGAGATAAGTGAGGTAGGAACTGCCCTCACTCTGCACCTGAGAAAGAGAGGAGGAGAATTCAAAATGTTGTGATGTTTGTGGTGTTTGTGGGTGTTTGGACAGGGCTAGAAGGCTGCGTTTTGGTGTGTGTGTAGGTGAATGGTTGGTAGGTGTTTGCTGTGTGTGAGTTTTGTGTTTGTGGGTAAAGCTAAACACCAGGAAATTGAGTGGGAAAAATGGAATGTGTGGGTTGGCTGGCAAAAGTTGAGGGGAGGAGGGTTAAAAATGTTGTTACCTTTTGCCTGTTTGTGGGTGTTTGGACGGGGCTAGAAGGCTGCATTTTGGTGTGTGTGTAGGTGAATGTTTGGTGTTTGCTGTGTGTGAGTTTCGTGTTTATGGGTAAAGTAAAACACCAGGAAATTGAGTGGGAAAAATGGAATGTGTGGGTTGGCTGGCAAAAGTTGAGGGGAGGAGGGTTAAAAATGTTGTTACCTTTTGCCTGTTTGTGGGTGTTTGGACGGGGCTAGAAGGCTGCATTTTGGTGTGTGTGTTGGTGAATGGTTGGTGTTTGCTGTGTGTGAGTTTCGTGTTTGTGGGTAAAGTAAAACACCAGGAAATTGAGAAAGAAAAACAGCATGTGTGGGTTGGCTAGGTGAAGTCGAGTGAAGGAGGATGGAAAAATGTTACGTTTGACCCTTTAAGAATTTATCTGCTAATGTCTTTCTGCACATGAGATTAGAGAGAGAGAGAGAGAGAGAGAGAGAGAGAGAGAGAGAGAGAGAGAGAGAGAGAGAGAGAGAGAGAGAGAGAGAAACTGAGCGAGAGAAAAAAAATAGTGAGAAAAAAATAGAGCGAGAGAATAAAAATAGAGCGAGAGAAAAAAATAGAGCAAGAAAGAAAGAAAATAGAGTGAGAGAGTGAGAGAAAAAACAGAGCGAGAGCAAGAGAAAAAATAGAGCGAGACGAGAGATTAAAAATAGAGCGAGGAGAGAAATAGAGCGAGACAGAAAAAACAGAGCGGGAGAACATGAGAGAGAAAAATTAGAGAGAAAAAGATAAAAAAATAGAGCGAGAGAGTGAGAAAAAGAAAAAATTGAGCGAAAGAGAGAAAAAAAGCGAGGAGAGAAAGAAATAGAGCGAGAGAAAAAATAGAGCGAGGGTAAAAAACAGCGAGAAAAAAATTAGAGCGAGAGAAAAAAATTGAGCGAGAGAGAAACTTACCTTCTTCAGTGTTGCCTCCTTCCTCCGCCTCTCCTCCTCCTCCTCCTCCTCCTCCTCCTCCTCCCTCTTCCTCTCCTCCTCCCTCCCTCTCTCCCTCATCTCCTCGATCTGGGAAGACGCTTGCTGGAGAGAAAAAAACGTACATGAGAAAAAACGCACATGAAAAAACGCACATGGAAAAAAAACGTACATGAGAAAAAACGCACATGAGAAAAAACGCACATGGAAAAAACGCACATGGAAAAAAACGCACTTAAAAAAACGTACATGAGAAAAAACGCACATGAAAAAACGCACATGGAAAAAAAACGCACTTAAAAAAACGTACATGAGAAAAAACGCACATGGAAAAAAACGCACATGGAAAAAAACGTACATGAGAAAAAACGTACATGGAAAAATACGCACATGAGGAAAAACGTACATGACTAGAAAAATGCACATGAAGAAAAACGCACATGAAAAACATATATGAAAAAATACGCACATGAAAAAACGCACATGAACCGAAAAACGCACATGAAAAACACACACACACACACACACACACACACACACACACACCTGCAGCTGGTCCCTGTACACCTCCAGCTCCCTGTGTGCGTCCTCCAGCTGTGCCATGTACGCGCTGATCTGCCTGTGTGCGTCTGAGATCTGGTCATGTGCGTCCTGGAGCTCTGGCTCACTCTGTTCCTGGGTCTGGGGGGGGGGGGGGGGAGAGAGAGAGAGAGAGAGAGAGAGAGAGAGAGAGAGAGAGAGAGAGAGGGGAAGAAGAATTTGAACATATATTTCTTTTTATATAAACTACAACTATTACTACTACTACTACTACTACTACTACTACTACTACTACTACTACTACTACTACTACTACTACTACTACTACTTCTTGTGGTGGTAGTGTGACCCTTCCTCTGTACCGTGAACCTAAAGAAACACACATTTGACAAGGCTTTCCTAGGAGCTGTAGGCCTTTCCAGGGGTAGTTTTGTGACCCTGGTGGTAGTGTGACCCTTCCTCTGTACCATGAACCTAAAGAAACACACATTTGACAAGGCTTTCCTAGGAGCTGTAGGCCTTTCCAGGGGTAGTTTTGTGACCCTGGTGGTAGTGTGACCCTTCCTCTGTACCGTGAACCTAAAGAAACACACATTTGACAAGGCTTTCCTAGGAGCTGTAGGCCTTTCCAGGGGTAGTTTTGTGACCCTGGTGGTAGTGTGACCCTTCCTCTGTACCATGAACCTAAAGAAACACACATTTGACAAGGCTTTCCTAGGAGCTGTAGGCCTTTCCAGGGGTAGTTTTGTGACCCTGGTGGTAGTGTGACCCTTCCTCTGTACCGTGAACCTAAAGAAACACACATTTGACAAGGCTTTCCTAGGAGCTGTAGGCCTTTCCAGGGGTAGTTTTGTGACCCTGGTGGTAGTGTGACCCTTCCTCTGTACCATGAACCTGAAGAAACACTCACTGGAACCCGACTGACCCCCTCTATGACCTTTAGAAACAGCTGATAACATTGATCTCAGTGTTTCCCTGAGTACAGTCAGTTCTTTGTGCTTTGAAAATGTCCCCCAGAGAGATGGTTAGAAGGGAGGCATTGCATAAAAGAAAACAGGTACACTGGAGACAGGTAAGTCGATTAACGCGTTTCTGAAATAACCAAGAAAATTTTTACTTTACATGTTTTTTTCACTTATACGCGATATTTTCTGGAGTGTCCACCAGATGTCTCACACAACTGGACTCACGCAGCCACACAGCTGAGCTTCCCACGCGCCACTTGAACAACAATACAGTACTACTCAACAACAACAACAACAACTACACCTGTACTACTACTACTACTACTACTACTTACTTGGAGCAGGAGGTTCACCACCGTAGCAGACACTTGAGAGAGGTCATTGAGGTAAGAACTGCCCTCACTCTGAACTTGAGAGAGAGAGAGGAGGAGGATTTAAAATGTTGTTACGTTTGTGGTGTTTGTGGGTGTTTGGACGGGGCTACAAGGCTGCGTTTTGGTGTGTGTGTGGGTGAATGGTTGGTGTTTGCTGTGTGTGAGTTTTGTGTTTGTAGGTCAAGTAAAACACCAGGAAATTAAGCAACAATCTAGCAAGGCTGCCGTCAAGTTTCTGTCAATGATTGTTCTGTTCAATTTTTTTCTCCCTCTTTCTCGCTCACTTTCTCACATTAAAGCTAGCTCTAACCCAGCCTACCATGCATCAAATTAAAGCTACACCATTCCTCTCTCTAACCCACCCACTATCTTGCATGAGAACTGTCTCACTTTAGAGCTATCTCACTTTTTCTGGCCACATATCCATCACCAATACTGTATTATTTCATTGTTACTCTCTCCTTCTCACTCATTTTCTCACATTAAAGCTAGCTCTAATCCTGCCTACCAAGCATCAAATTAAAGCTACACCATTCCTCTCTCTAACCCACCCACTATCTCGCATTAGAACTGTCTCACTTTAGAGCTATCTCACTTTTACTTGCACTTATCCAGCAGGCAAACACCCTCAGATACTTGTAGCAGGAGAAGGAAAAAAGTAAGGACATATCACTCCATAAAAAATCAAAATCACATCAAAATTTATTTCAGCGCTACCTCTAACTTAATCCACTATAACTCCACTCCTATTCCACCCCCATCCACCCTCTTTTAACCACACCTAGCCACACCCTTCCCCCACCACCACACAAAAGAACAGCCTCCTAACTTACATACTTACAACAGGAGAAGCAAAAAAGTAAAGACATATCACTCCATAAAAATCAGGATCACACCAAATTTTTCAGCGCTACCTCTAACTTAATCCACTATAACTCCACTGATAATCCACGCCCATCCATCCCCTTTTAACCACACCCAGCCACACCCTTCCCCCACTACCACACAAAGGTACACGCTCCTAACTTGTATACTTGTAGCAGGAGAAGGAAAAAAATAGACATATCACTCCATAAAAATCAGAATCCCATCAAATTTGGTCAGTGCTACCTCTAACTTAATCCACTATAAATCCACTCCTACTCCACTCCCATCAATCCCCTTTTAACCACACCCAGCCACACCCTTCCCCCACAACCACACAAAAGTACAGCCTCCTAACTTACATACTTACAACAAGAGAAGCAAAAAAGTAAAGACATATCACTCCATAAAAGTCGGGATCACACCAAATTTTTTCAGCGCTACCTCTAACTTAATCCACTATAACTCCACTGCTATTCCACCCCCATCCACCCCCTTTTAACCACACCTAGCCACACTCTTCCCCCACTAACACACCAAGGTACGGGCTCCTAACTTGTATACTTTTAGCAGGAAAAGGGAAAAAGTAGACATATATCACTCAAAAAAGTTATAACCACACCAAATTTTTCTCAGCTAGACCTCTTACTTAAATCACCGTAACTCCACTTCTACTCCACCTGCATCCACCCCCTTTTAACCACACCTAGCCACATCTTTCCCCCACCACCACACCAAGGTACAGTCTCCTAACTTGATTATTTTCAGCAGGAGAAGCAAATAAGTAGACATATATCACTCAAAAAAAGTTAAAACCACACCACATTTTTCTCAGCACTACCTCTAACTTAAACCACCGTAACTCCACTTCTACTCCACCTGCATCCACCCCCGTTTAACCACACCTAGCCACACCCTTCCCCCACCACCACACCAAGGTACAGGCTCCTAACTTGTAAACTTTTAGCAGGAGAAGCAAAAAAGTAGAGATAAGTAGCATTCAAAGATTCAAGTCAGACCATAATTTTTCTCCACTTGCTTCCACTTTTTCAACTATAACTCCACTTCTACTCCACCTACATCCACCCCCTTTTAACCACACCTAGCCACACCCTTCCTCCATCACCACACCAAGGTACAGGCTCCTAACATGTATATGTTTAGCAGGAGAAGGGAAAAAGTAAGAACATATCACTCAAAAAAGTTAAAACCACTCCACATTTTTCTCAGCACTACCTCTAACTTAAACCACCGTTACTCCACTTCTACTCCACCTGCATCCACCCCCTTTTAACCACACCTAGCCACACCCTTCCTCCACTAACAGACCAAGGTACAGACTCCTAACTTGTATACTTTTAGCAGGAGAAGCAAAAAAGTAGAGATAAGTAGCATTAAAAAATTCAAGTCAGACCGCAATTTTTCTCCACTTGCTTCCACTTTTTCAACTATAACTCCACTTCTACTCCATCTACATCCACCCCCTTTTAACCACACCTAGCCACACCCTTCCTCCACCACCACACCAAGGTACAGGCTCCTAACATGTATATGTTTAGCAGGAGAAGGGAAAAAGTAAGAACATATCACTCAAAAAAGTTAAAACCACTCCACATTTTTCTCAGCACTACCTCTAACTTAAACCACCGTAACTCCACTTCTACTCCACCTGCATCCACCCCCTTTTAACCACACCTAGCCACACCCTTCCCCCACCACCACACCAAGGTACAGGCTCCTAACTTGTAAACTTTTAGCAGGAGAAGGGAAAAAGTAAACATATCACTCAAAAAAGTTATAACCACAAAAAAGTTATAACCACACCACATTTTTTCACTGCGAACTCTAATTTTAATCCACCGTAACTCCACTTCTACTCCACCTGCATCCACTCCCTTTTAACCACATCTAGCCACACCCTTCCCCCACCACCACACCAAGGTACAGTCTCCTAACTTGATTATTTTCAGCAGGAGAAGCAAATAAGTAGACATATATCACTCAAAAAAAGTTAAAACCACACCACATTTTTTTCACCAATACCTCTAACTTAAACCACAGTAACTCCACTTCTACTCCATCTGCATCCACCCCCTTTTAACCACACCTAGCCACATCCTTCTCCCACCACCACAATAAGGTACAGGCTCCTAACTTGTATACTTTTAGCAGGAGAAGGGAAAAAGTAAGAACATATCACACAAAAAAGTTAAAACCACTCCAAATTTTTCTCAGCACTACCTCTAACTTAAACCACTGTAACTCCACTTCTACTCCACCTGCATCCACCCCCTTTTAACCACACCTAGCCACACCCTTCCCCCACCACCACTTCAAGGTACAGGCTCCTAACTTGTATACTTTTAGCAGGAGAAGGGAAAAAGTAGAGATAAGTAGCATTCAAAAATTCAAGTCAGAACGTAATTTTTATCCACATGCTTCCACTTTTTCAACTCTAACTCCACTTCTACTCCACCTCCATCCACCCCCTTTTAACCACACCTAGCCACACCCTTTCCCCACCACCACGACAAGGTACAGGCTCCTAACTTGTATACTTTTAGCAGGAGATGGGAAAAAGTAAAGATAAGTTGCATTCAAAAATTCAAGTCAGAACGTAATTTTTATCCACATGCTTCCACTTTTTCAACTATAACTCCACTTCTACTCCACCTTCATCCACCCCCTTTTAACCACACCTAGCCACACCCTTCCCCCACCACCACACCAAGGTACAGCCTCCCACCACACTTACCTTTGGCAGGGCGACGTCAAAATTGTCGGGGAGTCTCGTGGCGAAATCAGGCGGAAGAGAGAGGCCAGGAAATGGGTCGAGAAATCCAGCAGAAATTCCCTCCTGCTTTCAACCTCTTGCTTCCCCACCTCCCTGCTGTCCCTGCTGAGCTCCGAGGCCCACTGTAGGAGTATTAGTATTAGTAGTACACACACACACACACACACACACACACACACACACACACACACACACACACACACACACACACACGGGTCATATAAACAGATCCCGTCCCCTCCCTTTCCCTTCCGTTCAAAAATTTACTTGTCCAAAAAGTGTTCATATTTTTTTTTATTGTGAGCGAATGAGACAACGCAGGATGATCAGATTTGGTGTGCAAGGTGTTAAATAGTTGATCTAAATCCCCTGTAAATCCTAACTCTCTAGGACAAACCAAACCCCCAAAAAACACACCCCAGAACTAGGTATGAAACATTTCCGGGAGGGGCCGTAACAAAATTTTTAACCGAAGAAGTGTTGACATTTTTTGAGATTGTGAGAGAATGAGACAACACAAGATGATCAGATTTGGTGTGGAAGTTGTTAAATAGTTGTTCTAAATCCCTTGTAAATCCCAACTCTCTAGGACAAACCAAACCACGAGCATAAATTCAACATCAGTAGCCTGTTACCAATGGCTTTATCCTGCTGAATGTGTAACGATACTTATTTGAGTGCGTGTAAATATCTCTCTCTCTCTCTCACACACACACACACACACACACACACACACACACACGTACCTTCTGGTGGTTCCGCAACATGTGCATTAAGTTCTTGCGGTGCGACGTGCAGAGGTCAGGGAAGATGGAAGGGTCGTTCACCTTGCCTGCCCGGTCCTGGTTCTTGAGCAGTGCCTGAGAGTGGGAGAAATAGGTCAGGCTAATCGCTCAATATCTCCATAATCCCTCGCTCTACTTCCCTCAAATTTTAACACTAGGCAGACACGCCCTCGCTCTACCAATCGCTTTAATCCCCAACCCTCTCGCTCAATCTAAACAAGAGAAAAACACCAAAAAACATACACATATCAGGTACGGAAAAAAATGTAAAATTGAGTGAGAGGATAATAGGTCAGGTTATCGCTCTATATCTCTGGCATCCCTCGCTCTACCTCGCTCAAATTTTAACACTAGGCAGACACACCCTCCCTCTACCAATCACTTTAATCCCCAACCCTCTCACTCACTCCAAACACCCCAAAAAACACCTTTACCTGCGAGAACTTGTTATGCTGTACCTGTACACACAGAAGAAACATTCACGCACATGTACGCAAAATCGCAAGGCTCTAACACATGCGCACATGGAGATACAGGGCAAAACGTACACACATATACACACACACTAACCTGGAAAAGTATAAAAATTTTGAAAAGATGATCACATATTTTTGCCTCTAACTTTTTTTCTACACAATCGAAGTCTCTGAAATTTTACGTACACACAGAAGAAACATTCACGCACATATACGCAAAATCACAAAGCTCTAACACATGCGCACATGGAGATACAGGGCAAAACGTACATACACATACACACACACACTAACCTGCTAAAGAATAAAAAATTGAAAAAAATGATCATATTCTTTTGCCTCTAACTCTTTTTCTACATAATCAAAGTCTCTGAAATTTTACGTACACACAGAAGAAAGATTCACGCACATGTACGCAAAATCGCAAAGCTCTAAGACGCACGCACACAGAGATACAAGGGAAAACGCACACACACACATACACACACACCAACCTGGGAGAGCCCTCGAAAGCACTGCTGAGCGATTTGCCGGACGTCACTCTCTCGGTCCTTTGAGGAGACCCAGTGGAGGAGCGAAACCTGCCTCTTCTTCCTCCCTCCTCCTCCTCCTCCTCCTCCTCCTCTGATGGCTGCTTCTTCCTTCCCCTTGTCTTCTGTTGAGAGAGAAAAGTATGAGTGAAAATGAAAGAGAGAGAGAAAGAGATAGAGGAAGAGGAGGAGGAGGAGGAGGAGGAGTCTCAATATTAACAAGGGTAGAATAGGATTGTAGGTGTAATATACAGGTAGGAAGGGAGTTAGCATAATTTGCAGGAGGAGCCGATCAGAAATTTAGATCTGAAAGTGTTAACCTTTTTTTTTATTCTGAGTAAACTAGAGCACTTAGGGTCATGAAATTTGGCGTGGAAGGAGTTAAATAGTTGATCTTAATTCCCTCAAAATCCAAACTCCCTAAGACAAATGGAAACCTGAGAGAAATGGATCTGAATTAAGGAGAATGTTTCCGAGGACTTCATTTTTTGGCAGCAAGACATCCCGAATCTTTAAACATTTTTGGTGATTATGAAAAATTGTGAGGGTTTAGGATCATGAAATTTTGTGTGAAGGGAGTTAAATAGTTGATCTTAATCCCCTCAAAATCCCAATTCCTTAAGACAAATGGAAACCTGAGAAAATGCATCTGAATTAAGGAGTGTGTTTCCGAGGACTTCATTTTTTGCCAGTAAGAGGGTCCCAAATCATTAAACATTTTTAGTGATTATGAAAAATTGTGAGGGTTTAGGATCATGAAATTTTGTGTGAAGAGAGTTAAATAGTTGGTCTTAATTCCCTCAAAATCCCAACTCCCTAAGACAAAGGAAAACCTGAGAGAAATGGATCTGAATTAAGGAGTGTGTTTCCTAGGACTTCATTTTTTGCCAGTAAGAGATCCCAAATCATTAAACATTTTTGGTGATTATGAAAATTTGTGAGGGTTTAGGATCATGAAATTTTGTGTGAAGAGAGTTAAATAGTTGGTCTTAATTCCCTCAAAATCCCAAACTTCTACGACAAGCAAAAACCTAAAAAAAAAAAGAAAACATTTGAAATTTCCGTGCAAAAAAAGAACGAAAAAACGCAAGGCAATCCATCATGACATCTTCCCAGCCACTCACTCACCTCTCTCTTCCTCCTCCTCCTCTTCCTCCGCCTTCTCTTCCTTCTTCTTCTTCTTCTTCACCTCCTCCTCTTCTTCCTCCTCCTCCTCCTCCTCCTCTAACAAAGTCTGCTCTTCCGTTCTTCCCAGCAGCTCGGGAAAAACAGGAATTCTTGCAAGCAGTTTCAAGTCTTCCTCAAACCTGTAAATAGTAGTAGTGGTAGTAGTAGTAGTAGTAGTAGTAGTAGGAGTAGTAGTAGTAGTAGTAGTAGTAGTAGTAATTAAAATGGTATTCGAATCATAAACTATAGCAGGAATAGTCTCTCTCTCTCTCTCTCTCTAACACACAAACACTAACTCTCTCTCTCTCTCTCTCTCTCTCTCTCTCTCTCTCTCTCTCTCTCTCTCTCTCTCTCTCTCTCTCTCTCTCTCTCTCTCTCTCTCTTTCTCATTCCATTTCCAGGGGTAGTTTTGTGACCCTGGTGGTAGTGTGACCCTTCCTCTGTACCATGAACCTAAGGACACACACATTTGACCAGGCTTTCCTAGGAGTTGTGGGCATTTCCAGGGGTAGTTTTGTGACCCTTCCTCTGTACCATGAACCTAAGGAAACACACATTTGACCAGGCTTTCCTAGGAGTTGTGGGCATTTCCAGGGGTAGTTTTGTGACCCTCTGTACCATGAACCTAAGGACACACACATTTGACCAGGCTTTCCTAGGAGTTGTGGGCATTTCCAGGGGTAGTTTTGTGACCCTTCCTCTGTACCATGAACCTAAGGACACACACATTTGACCAGGCTTTCCTAGGAGTTGTGGGCATTTCCAGGGGTAGTTTTGTGACCCTTCCTCTGTACCATGAATCTAAGGACACACACATTTGACCAGGCTTTCCTAGGAGTTGTGGGCATTTCCAGGGGTAGTTTTGTGACCCTTCCTCTGTACCATGAACCTAAGGACACACACATTTGACCAGGCTTTCCTAGGAGTTGTGGGCATTTCCATCGGTAGTTTTGTGACCCTTCCTCTGTACCATGAACCTAAGGACACACACATTTGACCAGGCTTTCCTAGGAGTTGTGGGCATTTCCAGGGGTAGTTTTGTGACCCTTCCTCTGTACCATGAACCTAAGGACACACACATTTGACCAGGCTTTCCTAGGAGTTGTGGGCATTTCCAGGGGTAGTTTTGTGACCCTTCCTCTGTACCATGAACCTAAGGACACACA
Source organism: Eriocheir sinensis (assembly GCF_024679095.1). Lineage (NCBI taxonomy): Eukaryota > Metazoa > Arthropoda > Malacostraca > Decapoda > Varunidae > Eriocheir > Eriocheir sinensis. Next base: position 19,043 of record NW_026111141.1, on the reverse strand, counting down.
CATTTGACCAGGCTTTCCTAGGAGTTGTGGGCATTTCCAGGGGTAGTTTTGTGACCCTTCCTCTGTACCATGAACCTAAGGACACACACATTTGACCAGGCTTTCCTAGGAGTTGTGGGCATTTCCAGGGGTAGTTTTGTGACCCGGGTGGTAGATATTATACAATGAACATAATACAATATCAATAATGTTAATGTAAGGACGGTAACGTTACCAAAACTCTGATGCCTTTCCACAGCATTTATTTCAAACAGGTCTCTATGCAAAGGTGTATCAGGTCATTCAAACTGATATATAAAATTATGATGTGAACTGAAGAACCGGTATTTGCTTCAACTTTGCAACTAGAAGAAAAATCAACACATTACTTTATATTACAGCCGAGAAACATTATACACCTATTTCAACCTGCTTAGCACATTGAGTAATACCCTCCACCGTGCCTGCCGTGCATAAGGAAACAAGTTACTGTAATATATCATGAAAGGTATGGAACTATACTGTATATTTTGTACTAATAAAAAAAACCCAAGCATGGGTGTTTTTAGTTCAGCAGTAAACAAACATAGAGTAACAGATGCTACATTACTGGAAGACTTGAGAGATTGATAAGCAGCATCAGGGAGAGAGAGAGAGAGAGAGAGAGAGAGAGAGAGAGAGAGAGAGAGAGAGAGAGAGAGAGAGAGAGAGAGAGAGAGAGAGAGAGAGAAAATGAGAGAAAAAATGGAGTAAGAGAAGGAGAAGAAGAAGAAGAAGAAGAAAAAGTTACCTAACCTAACATATCTCTCTCTCTCTCTCTCTCTCTCTCTCTCTCTCTCTCTCTCTCTCCCCAAACAGGACCAAAAAACAAGCCCGAGAAAACTGGCAAATTCTAACGTATTAAAACCAGGATGTTTCCAGCAAGCAATAAAGGCTGAATTATAAGCAACACATTACTCCAAGTATTTGCTCTTCACACAGGGGATGACAGCTGGCCAGTACACAAACATGAGGGTGTCTTTGTGGCACCAGTGTCCACTAATTAAAAGACGTCTAACTGGCAGAAAATGAAGTCCTCAGAAATATACTCCTTAATTCAGATGCATTTTTCTCAGGTTTCCCTTTATTTTAGGGAGTTGGGATTTTGAGGGGATTAAGATCTACTATTTAACTCCCTTCACACAAAATTTCATGATCCTAAACCCACACAATTTTTCATAATCACCAAAAATATTTAAAGATTTGGGACCTCTTACTGGCAAAAAATGAAGTCCTCAGAAATATACTCCTTAATTCAGATGCCTTTTTCTCAGGTTTCCCTTTATTTTAGGGAGTTGGGATTTTGAGGGGATTAAGATCAACTATTTAACTCCCTTCACACAAAATTTCATGATCCTAAACCCTCACAATTTTTCATAATCACCAAAAATGTTAAAAGATTCGGGATGTCTTACTGCCAAAAAAATGAAGTACTCAGAAACATACTCCTTAATTCAGATGCATTTTTTTCACATTTACAATTTATAAATAATCAGCAGTTTAATCGGTATCGGCCAAATTGCTTATCGGTGCAACCCTAATATATAATTATAATATATAATTACCCAAGATGGCTTTTTCACATAAGAATCATAAGAAGGACTAATTCTTTTTTATTTATATTTTACTTGAAAGAGATGGCAATGATTCACTGGTGCCTGACTTGACCAGTACAGGACCAGTACTGGAGTTGTTCCTTACAGAATTCCCTCAACCCTTAAAAAACACCCCAAAAAATAACTGCCCCACACACACTTTTTCTCTCCCTTTCCTCACAGGGCAGTGCCGGGGTGAGGAGGAGGAGGAGGAGGAGGAGGAGGGAAAACGTAAACAAAGAAGAAGAGGAGGAGGAGGAGGAGGAGGTGGAGGAGGAAGAGGAAGAGGAGGAGGAGAAAGAGGAGGAGGAGGGAAAACGTAAACAAAGAAGAGGATGAGGAAGAGGAAGAGGAGGAGGAGAAAGAGGAGGAGGAGGGAAAACGTAAACAAAGAAGAGGAAGAGGAAGAGGAAGAGGAGGAGGAGAAAGAGGGAAAACGTAAACAAAGAAGAGCTAGAGGAAGAGGAAGAGGAAGAGGAGGAGAAAGAGGGAAAACGTAAACAAAGAAGAGGAAGAAGAGGAGGAAAAAGAGGAGGAGAAGGAGGAGGGGGAGGAAGAAGAAGAAGGAGGAGGAAGAGGAGGAGGAGGAGGAGGAAGAGGAAGAAGAGAAGGAGGAGGAACACTCTCCCTCCCTCCTCCCTGCGTCATCCACCTCTTTCCTCCATTCCTCCTCTTCTCTCCACTTCTCTCCTCCTCCTCCTCCACCACAGGGGAGAGAAAAACCTCCTCCTTCCTCCTGTCGCAGCAAAATGGCGGGAAAAAATGAGAATAAGGAAAAAAAAAAGGAAAAATGTGACTCACGTAGAAGGTAACCACAGCAGTAGTAGTCGGTCGGGAGTTTTGCCTTTGTAACGGCACTCCCTGACGTGTCTACTGTCTGGGTCTATTGTTTTCCTTTTTCTTTTCTCTTATTGTCCAAAACTTGTGTAGTGTTGTTTTCGTTTGTTCGGTGTGTTCATTTTCAAATAAAAATGTTCCAATGTTGCAGCCTCACGCACTTTATGCTTTCCTCTGCACAGGCCGGGCACCAGAGCAGGAAGTGTCGCAGGTCTTCGTGTTCAGCTTCACACATGTCACACTTGGTTTCCTCTTGCCGGTGTCTGTTTCTGTCTTTTAGTTGCATGTTGTTTGTCCTGCATCTGAATAGCACTTCTGAGGCTTGGTTGTTGGTGTATACCTCCTCTTGTCCTCCCAACTCCTGTCTCCATTTTCTATATATCTTAAGGCTCGCTTTCTCATTCATTTGCCTCTTCCACTCTCTTGTATCCAGCTCTCTCATTCTCTGCTTTATACTCTCCTTTGTCTCATTCCTCACACTCACACTCAGTCCCTCAGTTGCTCTCAGTTCATTCAACAAATCCTTCACCCACCTACTTTGTCTCTTCTCTATCGTCTCCTCTCCCACCCTTCTCACCAAATCGTTTCCTTCCACAAGAACATACCTTAAGTACTTCCACTGTCCCTCCCTTATCCTGTTTTTAACACTGGAGCTTCCTATCTCCCCCCTGAGTGCTGCTTCCTGTGCATACATTGGTGCCCTCAAAATCTTCCTGTACACCTCATTCTCTATCCTCTGCAACTTTTTTATGTCTGTCTTTGTGATGTTTATTATATTTACCCCGTACAGGATGGATGGCAGTGCAACATTTTTCCAATAAGTCTTTCCTTTTAACATTCTTGAACAGCTCTTTTCAATTACATTGTATGTCATATTTGCTAGCCTTCTCGCTTTCCTGAACATTTCTTCCTTTTGCATTTGAAAACAGTTCCTCTTGTCATTGACTATTATTCCTAAATATTTAATTCTATCCCCAACACTAATGCCCCCTATACTTTCTGGTTTGTTTTCCATATTAAAAATGATAATATTGCTTTTCTGCTTATTTACTTCTCGTCCATATTCTTTAGCTATAGTCTCCATCCCATCTTCTCTATCATCTGTACTGCTTCCCCTACACTATTTGCCAAAAGCATGCCATCATCTGCAAAGAAGAGAGGTAATCCTCAATGCCTCATCTTTGTACCCACATTCTAGCTCCACTAGCTCCTGAATTATTTTAAAAGTAATCATCTTCAACAGTGTAGTTGAGGCAGTACATCCCTGTCTAATCCCACTGGTCACTTCTATTTCTATCTCCCCCTCTTCTTTATCGTATTATAAGCCATTTCGCCGCCCAAGAACACATATTTGACAAGGCTTTCGTAGGAGTTTGGGTCATTTCTTCATTTAACTCTGATTTTCGTGTGTATTTTTACATTACTGATACAATTTTATGCTAGTGTGATGCAGAATTTTCTCAGCAAGATGATGGTGGTCTCAGTTTTTCTTGAAGATGAATGTTGGGGTCGGGAAACAGGGTGGCGGTGAGGTGTGTGAGGCCGTCGGTTTTGGATGAACTGCGCACACCCACGGGCCCACGCCGGCTGCTCTCATATCATTATATATTCTCTTGTAGTTTTGAATAGAAAAAAAAGAGCACCATCATCATCCTCTCTTTATTTTCCATTTGGTGTATGTTCATTTTATGTGTCTTTGACTTTGATCTTTAAGGTTTCAACTTCAGAGACAGCAGTACTTATGTTGTGTGGACTCCCATTAACTGAACTAATTATAAAAAACAACAATCCAGAAGATCAGAATATAGCTGGATATCGTAGACCTTAATCACCTCAATTTTGTCCATCTTAATTCAGCAATCTTTTAGCCCAGCACCTCACTGACTTGCCTAACAGATCAGAGCACTCATTGAACGTACGCGCTGGACACTTCCATTCACTCCCGTCGCAACAAATGCCATTCTTGAAAGGACTTGATCATTTTCGCAACTCTTTAAACTGATTGACTGACTAACTGACGATGTGGATAAGTGAATGAGACAAGGAAGAGGAGGCGAGGATGGAGAAAATGACAACGAGAACAAGGAAAGTGAAAAATGATAGCAGAGAGAGAGAGAGAGAGAGAGAGAGAGAGAGAGAGAGAGAGAGAGAGAGAACCATACTAATATTTAGCGAGGGGCTGAACCTTGGCCATGATAAGATTAGGCTGAAACTAAGCTCCTTAGAATATTATTGCTCAGTGCATAAGCGTTGATAGGAATGGAGGAGGAGGAGGAGGAGGAGGAGGAGGAGGAGGAGGAGGACGAAGGAAGAGGAGGAAGAGGAGAAGAAAGACATGGACTATGAGGTAGAGAAGGCAAAGCAGGAGGAAGCGAAGCAGGAGGAAGAGGAGAAGGAAGAGAACTGGTGGGGCTGTAAAGGAAGATTTAGACGAGATGGAGACCGACTGGACAGAAGCATGAATTTTTGTGCCTGTAACCTTTAGACCACCTACTTCTGATCTGAGACCGGTGCCCTGAAATGTATCCGGTGGAACACCCTTTTTTTCCCACATATATTCGCGGCATGTTTATCGAAAACGTACACGGTGAAATCATACTGACAACGTTGCCTGAGGTAGATGCAACGACTATAACATCTTTATTGTAGCCTCTTCACATTGTTTAGGTTCTGTAATATAAAAGGAGACTATCCTCGTGGACTGTACGCACTCAGCGTGTGACGAGCTGCGGCGTGGGGACGTGATGGACTGCGCCTCCACTTACGTGTGTTCTTATTCCAGTCTGGACGTGTTATTCATAACATTTCCGATGCTCAGTAGAGTAACCCGAACACACGGAGGCATAAACACTATGAAATGTATGTCCTTTATATGCTTCACAGAGCACGCCTACTCCTCATGCGTATTAACCTGTTTCATATGCATATGTTGCTGCAGAGATGAATGAATATATGAATGAATGTGCTAACCAAATCCAGTTTTAACTTGTTTTATAGTTACGTTTCATATACGCACGTTGTTAGACAGAAAGAAAGGGAAGTCTCACACCACTGTTCTCCAGCACTCTGTGCTCCTTCTTGCATAATGTCATTGTGTGTCCTCTGAAGTTGTTTGCACTTCACTTTTGTACATTGCGCGTGCTGGCAGAACTGTGAGTGAAGATGTGCCGGTCTGCTGGATGTTTGCACTTCACTTTTGTACATTGCGCGTGCTGGCAGAACTGTGGTGAAGATGTGCCGGTCTGCTGGATGTTTGCACTTCACTTTTGTACATTGCGCGTGCTGGCAGAACTGTGAGTGAAGATGTGCCGGTCTGCAGGATGTTTGCACTTCACTTTTGTACATTGCGCGTGCTGGCAGAACTGTGAGTGAAGATGTGCCGGTCTGCAGGATGTTTCCACTTCACTTTTGTACATTGCGCGTGCTGGCAGAACTGTGAGTGAAGATGTGCCGGTCTGCAGGATGTTTGCACTTCACTTTTGTACATTGCGCGTGCTGGCAGAACTGTGAGTGAAGATGCCGGTCTGCTGGATGTTTGCACTTCACTTTTGTACATTGCGCGTGCTGGCAGAACTGTGAGTGAAGATGTGCCGGTCTGCTGGATGTTTGCACTTCACTTTTGTACATTGCGCGTGCTGGCAGAACTGTGAGTGAAGATGTGCCGGTCTGCAGGATGTTTCCACTTCACTTTTGTACATTGCGCGTGCTGGCAGAACTGTGAGTGAAGATGTGCCGGTCTGCAGGATGTTTGCACTTCACTTCTGTACATTGCGCGTGCTGGCAGAACTGTGAGTGAAGATGTGCCGGTCTGCTGGATGTTTGCACTTCACTTGTGTACATTGCGCGTGCTGGCAGAACTGTGAGTGAAGATGTGCCGGTCTGCTGGATGTTTGCACTTCACTTTTGTACATTGCGCGTGCTGGCAGAACTGTGAGTGAAGATGTGCCGGTCTGCTGGATGTTTGCACTTCACTTTTGTACATTGCGCGTGCTGGCAGAACTGTGAGTGAAGATGTGCCGGTCTGCAGGATGTTTCCACTTCACTTTTGTACATTGCGCGTGCTGGCAGAACTGGAGACGTGCCGGTCTGCTGG
>NW_026111141.1:0-7500 GCF_024679095.1 Eriocheir sinensis | reverse complement strand
TCTGTATCTTTCTTTTTGTCTTTCCCTCTTTGCATCTCTCTCTCTCTCTCTCTCTCTCTCTCTCTCTCTCTCTCTCTCTCTCTCTCTCTCTCTCTCTCTCTCTCTCTCTCTCAGCTATCATTTTTCACTTTCCTTGTTCTCGTTCTCATTTTCCTCCATCCTCGCCTCCTCTTCCTTGTCTCATTTACTTATCCACATCGTCAGTTAGTCAGTCAATCAGTTTAAAGAGTTGCGAAAATGATCAAGTCCTTTCAAGAATGGCATTTGTTGCGACGGGAGTGAATGGAAGTGTCCAGCGCGTACGTACAATGATTGCTCTGATCTGTTAGGCAAGTCAATGAGGTGCTGGGCTAAAAGATTGCTGAATTAAGATGGACAAAATTGAGGTGATTAAGGTCTATGATATCCAGCGTACCGTAACGAAAACCAGGTGGAAAACAAAGAAGGGAGGAGACCAAGTAGTGGGGACTGTAGAGGATTTGGTGGAGACCGACTGGACAAAGGTATCAAAATTTGAGGATTAATTCTGTACGCCATTTCAAACGTTTTCAAGACCGGTGCCAAGAATTCTGATGGTTTGTTTGGTGTCAGGTCACAATTTACCTTTGTATTTAATGTGTGTTTAAGGTCTACGATATCCAGCTATATTCTGATCTTCTGGATTGTTGTTTTTTTTATAATTAGTTCAGTTAATGGGAGTCCACACAACATAAGTGCTGTCTCTGAAGTTGAAACCTTAAAGATCAAAGTCAAAGACACATAAAATGAACATACACCAAATGGAAAATAAAGAGAGGATGATGATGGTGCTCTTTTTTTCTGTTCAAAACTACAAGAGAATATATAATGATATGAGAGCAGCCGGCGTGGGCCCGTGGGTGTGCGCAGTTCATCCAAAACCGACGGCCTCACACACCTCACCGCCACCCTGTTTCCCGACCCCAACATTCATCTTCAAGAAAAACTGAGACCGCCATCATCTTGCTGAGAAAATTCTGCACCACACTAGCATAAAATTGTATCAGTAAAGTAAAAATACACATACGAAAATCAGAGTTAAATGAAGAAATGACCCAAACTCCTACGAAAGCCTTGTCAAATATGTGTTCTTGGGCGGCGAAATGGCTTATAAAACGACCCCGTGACTCCGAATCTGCGAGCACGGGTTCGAATCCTGGCGTGCTCCAAACTTTACTTTACTGTCTCGTGAAAAATGACGTACGGCGTTGATGCATTATTTACATTATTAATGAGTTTCTTTTTTCTTATAATGCATTGCGTGTTTGAGCTACGAGTTTGCTTTGCTTGGATTGGTGACTTTTTCTGTCTTTTACTTAATGCTCTTTTTCTTAGTTCTCTTCTTCGTCCAGTGAGAGAGAGAGAGAGAGAGAGAGAGAGAGAGAGAGAGAGAGAGAGAGAGAGAGAGAGAGTAACCCATTAAGTCCCATAAACATATACATCACGAAATCTAGATAGATAGATAAATAGATCAGACGTCACAAACACACACACACACACACACACACACACACACACACACACACAGTTCGGGCAACAGCCTTGTCAGTAGCGGGGTGGGAGGGGGGGATAGGGGGGCTGAAGACAAGGGCGCCGCCACCAGCCGTCTCTGGCCTGGCCGCTGCCGCGTCATTTTTTCTCTGAATTAATAAAACATTGCCGACAATGATCCCCAAGAAGCGTCGCAGCGAGCCACTCTGGGGCCCCGAGCTCTGGAACGGGATGCAGGGCGTGTGCTCGGTGGCCCTGCCCGACACCCACAGCGTCTCGGTGAGCGTGGTGCGGCGGCGCTGGGGCTGGGTGGGGTGGCGCTTCAAGGAGACGAAGAAGGTGGCCAGGTTCACCTACGTAGACCGCGTGGTGCGCCCCGTCGTCACCTACTCCTTCCTGGACCTGGCGCAGCTTGTCAGGACCAGCGCCAAGGGCGGCGCACAGGTCAGGGTCACCCTGGCGCTGCTCAGCGGTGAGAAGCGCGTGGCCAAATTGGAGCCCAACACCTTCATGAGGCAGCTGAAGCAGAACAGCTCAAACATGTCTTTTTCTCTGCACGTCGACAGGGAGAAGGTGACCCTGCTGAAGGCGCACCGGCCACTGTCGGAGGCGACAGCAGTGTGGCCGTTTGACGTTATCAAGCCCGCTGCCCCACCCAAGCGGCAACGGTACAGGATGTATATTGACCCAGGGCTGGAACCGGGCGCCCAAGACCCTGGCAATGCCGAACAGCAGAAAGACAGCGATGAGGAGAGTCGCTGGGAGGCGCGCGATGAAGAAAAACACAAGACGACTGAAGAAAAGAGTTACAAGGCTGACGGAGACACAGCCGACGACAAGAGTCGCTGGGAGGCGCGCGATGAAGTTAAATACAAGGAGACTGAAGAAAAGAGTGACGAGGCTGACGGAGACACAGCCGACGACGACAGTGGCTGGGAGGCGGACACTGAAGGAGCGGACGAGGAGGATGAAAGTGGCGAGTCCTCGGATGGCAGTGGCTGGGAGACTTTGGAGGAGGACGCCGAGCAGGGCGCCGGGCGGGGGCCTGCCGGAGGCCCGGGGAAGGCGGGTGGCGGCTTCCTGGAGAGGCTGGGGGTGGCGTGGCAATACGCCCGCCCCGCCCTGCTCATGTTGGGCTCCGCGGCAATCATGGCAACGGCCATCTGGTGGTCACCCATTGACCGCGAGGATTAGCGGCAGGGCGGCAGCGGCGGCGAGCAGTAAGGGGCGTGAGGCAGCCGCCCTTAGGGCCACGTCAAGGGCTCCTCTGCCCACGCCTTCAGGCCAACAGAAGGCGAAAGCATGGGCCAGGGCGTGGTCGTGGTCCTGCCTCTCTAGTGGGGGCCGCACGCAAGGGCTCCTTTGCCCACGCCTTCAGGCCAACAGAAGGCGAAGGGGCGAGGAGCATGGGCCAGCGTGGTCCTGGAGGCTTCCTCTAATTAGGGCCTCGCAAGGGCTCCCTCCTTTGCCCACGCCTTCAGGCCAACAGAAGGCGAAGGGGCGAGGAGCATGGGCCAGCGTGGTCCTGGAGGCTTCCTCTAACTAGGGCCACGCAAGGGCTCCCTCCTTTGCCCACGCCTTCAGGACAACAGAAGACGAAGGGGCGAGGAGCATGGGCCAGCGTGGTCCTGGAGGCTTCCTCTAACTAGGGCCACGCAAGGGCTCCCTCCTTTGCTCACGCCTTCCTGGCCCTGGAGCACGCCTTCAGGGGCAGCAGAGGGCGGAGCGGCGAGGAGTGTGATGCCAGAGTTGCCCTGGAGGCTTCCCACGCTCACCGCTGCAGAGTGCCGCCCGGAGTGCGTGGCGTAGCTCCTCTGTTGCGTCCATGAAGCTCCTCCTCCTCTCCGCCCTGGCATCTCGTGTCCTCGGTATCCTCCTTCCAACACACTCTGCATCGCTCCTCTGTGCTGGCCCAAACAATCTCAGTCTCGCACTCCTCGGGAACACCGCAGCGTCTGAACAGTCTCAGTCTCGCACTCCTCGGAAACACAGCAGCGTCTGCACTCTGCACTCGCCCAAAAAGGCTCAGCCTCGCCTCTCCCCGAACCATCGTGCACTCGCCGCCGCTATGATCACTCGTCTCTTATCATGTTCCTCGCGGGGGCGTTGCCACATCAACGAAACTACAATAGCTGGAGTGCTTCCACATCTCCCACACATCACCGCTCATATATACTATACAAAAACAAACGTCCAGCAGACCGGCACGTCTCCAGTTCTGCCAGCACGCGCAATGTACAAAAGTGAAGTGGAAACATCCTGCAGACCGGCACATCTTCACTCACAGTTCTGCCAGCACGCGCAATGTACAAAAGTGAAGTGCAAACATCCTGCAGACCGGCACATCTTCACTCACAGTTCTGCCAGCACGCGCAATGTACAAAAGTGAAGTGGAAACATCCTGCAGACCGGCACATCTTCACTCACAGTTCTGCCAGCACGCGCAATGTACAAAAGTGAAGTGGAAACATCCAGCAGACCGGCACATCTTCACTCACAGTTCTGCCAGCACGCGCAATGTACAAAAGTGAAGTGCAAACATCCTGCAGACCGGCACATCTTCACTCACAGTTCTGCCAGCACGCGCAATGTACAAAAGTGAAGTGCAAACATCCTGCAGACCGGCACATCTTCACTCACAGTTCTGCCAGCACGCGCAATGTACAAAAGTGAAGTGCAAACATCCAGCAGACCGGCACATCTTCACTCACAGTTCTGCCAGCACGCGCAATGTACAAAAGTGAAGTGCAAACATCCAGCAGACCGGCACATCTTCACTCACAGTTCTGCCAGCACGCGCAATGTACAAAAGTGAAGTGCAAACATCCATCAGACCGGCACATCTTCACTCACAGTTCTGCCAGCACGCGCAATGTACAAAAGTGAAGTGGAAACATCCAGCAGACCGGCACATCTTCACTCACAGTTCTGCCAGCACGCGCAATGTACAAAAGTGAAGTGGAAACATCCAGCAGACCGGCACATCTTCACTCACAGTTCTGCCAGCACGCGCAATGTACAAAAGTGAAGTGCAAACATCCAGCAGACCGGCACATCTTCACTCACAGTTCTGCCAGCACGCGCAATGTACAAAAGTGAAGTGGAAACATCCAGCAGACCGGCACATCTTCACTCACAGTTCTGCCAGCACGCGCAATGTACAAAAGTGAAGTGCAAACATCCTGCAGACCGGCACATCTTCACTCACAGTTCTGCCAGCACGCGCAATGTACAAAAGTGAAGTGGAAACATCCAGCAGACCGGCACATCTTCACTCACAGTTCTGCCAGCACGCGCAATGTACAAAAGTGAAGTGCAAACATCCTGCAGACCGGCACATCTTCACTCACAGTTCTGCCAGCACGCGCAATGTACAAAAGTGAAGTGCAAACAACTTCAGAGGACACACAATGACATTATGCAAGAAGGAGCACAGAGTGCCGGAGAACAGTGGTGTGAGACTCCCTTTCTTTCTGTCTAACAACGTGCGTATATGAAACGTAACTATAAAACAAGTTAAAACTGGATTTGGTTAGCACATTCATTCATATATTCATTCATCTCTGCAGCAACATATGCATATGAAACAGGTTAATACGCATGAGGAGTAGGCGTGCTCTGTGAAGCATATAAAGGACATACATTTCATAGTGTTTATGCCTCCGTGTGTTCGGGTTACTCTACTGAGCATCGGAAATGTTATGAATAACACGTCCAGACTGGAATAAGAACACACGTAAGTGGAGGCGCAGTCCATCACGTCCCCCACGCCGCAGCTCGTCACACGCTGAGTGCGTACAGTCCACGGGGATAGTCTCCTTTTTATATTACAGAACCTAAACAATGTGAAGAGGCTACAATAAAGATGTTATAGTCGTTGCATCTACCTCAGGCAACGTTGTCAGTATGATTTCACCGTGTACGTTTTCGATAAACATGCCGCGAATATATGTGGGAAAAAAAGGGTGTTCCACCGGATACATTTCAGGGCACCGGTCTCAGATCAGAAGTAGGTGGTCTAAAGGTTACAGGCACAAAAATTCATGCTTCTGTCCAGTCGGTCTCCATCTCGTCTAAATCTTCCCTTTACATCCCCCACCAGTTCTCTTCCTTCTCCTCTTCCTCCTGCTTCGCTTCCTCCTGCTTTGCCTTCTCTACCTCATAGTCCATGTCTTTCATCTCCTCTTCCTCCTCTTCCTTCGTCCTCCTACTCCTCCTCCTCCTCCTCCTCCTCCCACCCTCCTCCTCCTCCATTCCTATCAACGCTTATGCACTGAGCAATAATATTCTAAGGAGCTTAGTTTCAGCCTAATCTTATCATGGCCAAGGTTCAGCCCCTCGCTAAATATTAGTATGGTTCTCTCTCTCTCTCTCTCTCTCTCTCTCTCTCTCTCTCTCTCTCTCTCTCTCTCTCTCTCTGCTATCATTTTTCACTTTCCTTGTTCTCGTTGTCATTTTCTCCATCCTCGCCTCCTCTTCCTTGTCTCATTCACTTACCCACATCGTCAGTTAGTCAGTCAATCAGTTTAAAGAGTTGCGAAAATGATCAAGTCCTTTCAAGAATGGCATTTGTTGCGACGGGAGTGAATGGAAGTGTCCAGCGCGTACGTTCAATGAGTGCTCTGATCTGTTAGGCAAGTCAATGAGGTGCTGGGCTAAAAGATTGCTGAATTAAGATGGACAAAATTGAGGTGATTAAGGTCTACGATATCCAGCTATATTCTGATCTTCTGGATTGTTGTTTTTTATAATTAGTTCAGTTAATGGGAGTCCACACAACATAAGTACTGCTGTCTCTGAAGTTGAAACCTTAAAGATCAAAGTCAAAGACACATAAAATGAACATACACCAAATGGAAAATAAAGAGAGGATGATGATGGTGCTCTTTTTTTTCTATTCAAAACTACAAGAGAATATATAATGATATGAGAGCAGCCGGCGTGGGCCCGTGGGTGTGCGCAGTTCATCCAAAACCGACGGCCTCCACACCTCACCGCCACCCTGTTTCCCGACCCCAACATTCATCTTCAAGAAAAACTGAGACCACCATCATCTTGCTGAGAAAATTCTGCATCACACTAGCATAAAATTGTATCAGTAATGTAAAAATACACATACGAAAATCAGAGTTAAATGAAGAAATGACCCAAACTCCTACGAAAGCCTTGTCAAATATGTGTTCTTGGGCGGCGAAATGGCTTATAATACGATAAAGAAGAGGGGGAGATAGAAATAGAAGTGACCAGTGGGATTAGACAGGGATGTACTGCCTCAACTACACTGTTGAAGATGATTACTTTTAAAATAATTCAGGAGCTAGTGGAGCTAGAATGTGGGTACAAAGATGAGGCGTTCAGGATTACCTCACTCTTCTTTGCAGATGATGGCATGCTTTTGGCAAATAGTGTAGGGGAAGCAGTACAGATGATAGAGAAGATGGAGACTATAGCTAAAGAATATGGACGAGAAGTAAATAAGCAGAAAAGCAATATTATCATTTTTAATATGGAAAACAAACCAGAAAATATAGGGGGCATTAGTGTTGGGGATAGAATTAAATATTTAGGAATAATAGTCAATGACAAGAGGAACTGTTTTCAAATGCAAAAGGAAGAAATGTTCAGGAAAGCGAGAAGGCTAGCAAATATGACATACAATGTAATTGAAAAGAGCTGTTCAAGAATGTTAAAAGGAAAGACTTATTGGAAAAATGTTGCACCGCCATCCATCCTGTACGGGGTAAATATAATAAACATCACAAAGACAGACATAAAAAAGTTGCAGAGGATAGAGAATGAGGTGTACAGGAAGATTTTGAGGGCACCAATGTATGCACAGGAAGCAGCACTCAGGGGGGAGATAGGAAGCTCCAGTGTTAAAAACAGGATAAGGGAGGGACAGTGGAAGTACTTAAGGTATGTTCTTGTGGAAGGAAACGATTTGGTGAGAAGGGTGGGAGAGATGATAGAGAAGAGACAAAGTAGGTGGGC
>NW_026111140.1:30000-33119 GCF_024679095.1 Eriocheir sinensis | reverse complement strand
AAAACAAAACTATCTAGTCTATCAAAGGTCCACTGACCTGCAAAACCAGCTCTTGTAAAGCTATCCTGCACTTCCCGTCCATCACCCTCATCCGTAAATTAATCCAGCCACCTATATGGAGGTTTCAATCATATTTGCATAAATCACATAACTACTGAATCTGCTCCACTCATCCATTAACCAATTTGAAAATATTTTTATGTATTTATTAAATCCAGATTTATTTAAATTTTGTTACAAGTCTTGCACGGCTGCTTTTATAATTTTACAAAACTTCACCACTTCGTGCCCTTGCCGAAATCAAGTCGTCTATTGACAAAATGCACATTCATATCCATTTATTTTACCAATCTTCTTGGCCCTTGTATATTATTCTTTTTACGTGATTTTCCACGCGCTTTGTGTATCATTTCCCTTTACTCCCTTTCATTTTCTGACACAAAGAAAGACACTTCCTCCCCTTTATTCATATTCATTTCTCCGTGATCCCTTGTTCTCTCTCTCTCTCTCTCTCTCTCTCTCTCTCGCCTCACTTTATCCCGTAATATTCTTTCTAATCTTTATTCAGCTGCAGGCTACCTCTTCTCTTCATGCGGACGGATTCGATGCTTTTTCTCAACAGGGTTTCCGAATTCTTTCCTCCCTTTCTTTCCATACTCCTCTAATGAATTGCCGCTCCTCGTGCATGATTCGCCTTTATGGATAGCACACCCTACAGCTTGTTAGTGTTTTAGCCGAGCTACAACACTAACTACAACATGCAAGTTTTACTTTGTGTCATGGGAATGTTCAACGACGACGGCGCTATTTCATCGTCATCCTCGAATCGTTGTACGGTGCACTGAAGACTTTAAGCAATCGCTCGTCTTCCATTCAATCATTCAATTAGGCAGTCAATCGATCAGCTCAAACTTTTTTTTTATTCAAATTTCATATGATCGTTGTTATCGTTTCGTTACTCATTAATACATGTTGAACGATCGGGGTCTCATCCCGTTCCCGGGATTTTTTTACACATTTTTCGAGCTAGGCAACTTAGATTCGATCACTCTGCTTGTGTTACTAGGCGGCGCTGCCCCTCCAATCAAGGCCCAGGTGATCTCGCGTCTTTACAGTAAAAAAAATCACTCCATCTCGAGGCACCAACATCTTTAGATTCAAACATTGAATCTTTCGGGTCCATTGTAGGTCTAGTGTGGTGAGGGATGACTTTCTCCCCGCCAAAATTTATTGGATCTGGCCTGAATGCACACCAACCAGGCGCTAATGGGGCCCTGGAAGTGATGCCTCTTATCTTGGGCATCGGGTGGAGCAACAGCGCCTCGCTGGGTGCTGGGCGTGGCGGGATGCCGGGCAAGGGCGTGTGATCAGCTCTATACTGCCAGGGTGATAGTCGTGTCTGGTGAAGCAAACAGTTTAGCGTCGGGGTGCCCCGCTCGCCGGCGCCTCAGCCTGAGGTACGAGAGGGATTAATGAGGGGTCTCAGCAAAACAGGTAAGCTATGACATCTGATCCCGAGGGGGGAATAGTAATACATGCTAATTAGTCTTTCTGCGTGGCGTGGATGGCAATTAGTTGGCGTCGAGGACGGTTCTGTCTCTTTTTTACCCCTTTAAATGGCGTGTAGTGAGGTTTGGCGCGTCTTCCTGCGCCACTCTGCCGCTTCACCCCAAGGACCCTCCATTACTGGCGCGGCGCGGTATGCTAATGTGAGCATCTCTTGAGATCAAAACACCAGGCGTATATAATGCACTTAGGCGCCCTGACGTCCATCGCCGGTAATTTTCCTTGCATTTGTATACAATTGAGGGTAACGCTGCTTCGTTGGCCGCCAAACAATAGCTTTCCAAGCATATAAGTCAATGGGGTGCGGCCTTGGCAGCGTCCAGACAAGGGTCCGCCACATGCACACTCAGCTGTTTTTTATTCCTTGTGTTTTTATTCCTTGTAAGGTAGACACGTCGGCCAACAAAAGATACCACCACCACAACCGCCACCACCACCACCACGCTGAGAAACTGTAACCACAGGTGAGCGTTGAGTACAACAAAGGCAAGAAGACAGATTTGCTTAGAAGAGTGAGAAATCACAATGCATTTGTTACAAACAAAAAAACTCTTATAGAACCACCACAGAACACCTTTAATAATACACAGCACCTGTCGCCTCAACAAAATCCACATAAAGCGGTTACCAGGTAAACAGGCACTTGGCCCCTAAAGCTGGCAAATTACAACCAGAGTTAAAGCAATTAGCGCAAGGAGCAGACATTAAATCGCTAAGGAGAGTAGCCATGCCATCACTACACACTCTGAAAAGCAGCCAACAACAATACATTTATGCCTCAGAATTAAGTGATACGCAAACTAAATAAAAAAAATTACATAGTTATGTGTATATATATAAAAGCGGCTGAAAGGTGTAGAATGTTTGGGGTAACCATGACCCGGTGTGTGTGTGTGTGTGTGTGTGTGTGTGTGTGTGTAAGGAGAGAGAGAGAGAGAGAGAGAGAGAGAGAGAGAGAGAGGATGATTTTTAATTTTTTTCGTGTCCATTCCGATTTTATGTCCTTTACCACTGTTCTCATCTCTCTTCCCTTTAAGTAGATTTCCATCCAGTTCTTCATTTTCCCTTTCAATCTTCCTTTATTTTGCAGCTTCCATAGCAGTCTTGTATATATATATATATATATATATATATATATATATATATATATATATATATATTTATATATATATATATATATATATATATATATATTTACACACACACACACACACACACACATACATACATACATACATACATACATACATACATACATACATATATATATATATATATATATATATATATATATATATATATATATATATATATATATATATATATATATATATATATATATAAAGTCACACACACACACACACACACACACACACACACACACACACACACACACCGTTCTCCCAGCAGCAGCTTTCCCGCGGGTACCATCTTGTTCAGTCAGCCTTTCAGTCCACTCGCCTTCCTTGCCGCTGATCCCGCCCGTGCACTCTACCCTCCTATATACCTTCACCATCCTTCTACCAAGCCACAGAATCTTTCGTGTGGGAATG
>NW_026111140.1:22500-25000 GCF_024679095.1 Eriocheir sinensis | reverse complement strand
GGAGGAGGAGGAGGAGGAGGAGGAGGAAAGGAGTGCGTCTGGAGGGGAAACGTGATAAGAGGGGAGTGGAAGTCGGCTGGGTGGAGAGAGAGAGAGAGAGAGAGAGAGAGAGAGAGAGAGAGAGAGAGAGAGAGAGAGAGAGAGAGAGAGTATAGTGGTGGTGGTATACTGGTAATAGTGAAGTTGGATATAGTTGAGTTAGTAGAGGTATAGGAGTGGTGGTCGTGGTGGTGGTGGTGTGGTGGTGGTCTTCGCGTTTCAACATTTATCGTATACAAAACATATATACACAAATGACGCATCCCTTAGTAATACACGCACATTAGTCGGATTACCCTGATGCTTTTGAATTAGGCTACATGTTGCGGCATACTCCAGTGATCAAGATATTAAAGATGTTCAGTATGAGGATGGAAATTCTAGCATCATCTGGTAATACTTTTGGGGGGATCTTCGACTAAGGATAAAACTGAATTGCGTGGATGGTCGTCGGGGTGGTCGTTGTGGTGGGAGCGGTGGAGGTTGTTATGGTGCCTCAGAGACCCTCACCTAATTAATCGTGACAACACCTGATTGGCGGGAAAAAAGGTGCCGTGTTCTGTTACATACACCTCCCTTGGGGCACTGATAACGAGGCACACACACACACACACACACACACACACAACGCGTGATCAAACCATGATGAATGGCCCATACTCTCTCTCTCTCTCTCTCTCTCTCTCTCTCTCTCTCACACACACACACACACACACACCTCACATCGTGTGCCGCTGTTTTACTTACTGTCCTCACCTGTCTTTATATATATGACATGTGCATTAAGCCAGTGACCAGAGGTGACGTAGAAGGCACGACACGAATATACACACTCAGCATACAGCCTACTTACATACTTTTAACGTGCTACAGCTGTGAAATAAGATTGGTGTTTAATATGCATTCATCACCATACAAAATCACTCCCGCGTTTGAACTATGTTTGCAGGAGTGTTTTATTTAGGAATATGAAGAAAAAAGAAAAACACGTCTCCTTCCAGCGGCATTCTTCACCAAATAGTCACCAATTATACTTCTCTGGAGGAAGGGGAGGAGCTCACCGTAAAGTTATCCAACGGGTGGCGGGAATAATGGAGGGGAGGAAAGAGATTGCACAAATGTTCCGGGGGAGGAGTGAAGGGAGGGCGGGGGCGAAGGAGGGAACCAAAATAAGCGACTGGATCCGCGTTCACAGCTACGACCATTACTGACACACTTACGTGATATCTTTCGGGAAATGAGAATATGATAATTACTATATTTTATGGATAAAAATAAATACCACTGACAGATACACATTAACTAATCACTCACCCGCCCATTTTAATTTTGATATTCACATGCATTAATTATCAGAGTATCCCACCACACGCACAAAGATGGAGTAAACCTTTAAATCTGGCTGGAGTAGTTAGGAAGACACCTACCGAAACGGGCGCAAGCCACTCCCGGTGAGGCATATATGGGAAGTGAGGAGGGTGCTGAAGCCCTACAAAGACCCTTCCCATGTCCTCACTAACCGTTTCTCTATTGTCTCATCAACACCAGAGAGTAGTTCAGCATGCTCTCTAAAGACAGATCCTCTCTCTATCCACACCACACTACATTCACACAACATACACACCTTTTCCCAAAACTCAAAATTCAAAATGGCGTACTATAAATCTACAATACTAGTGCCCTGGGGGGGGACCACAAATTCCCCCAAGGAGGACTCCCCTTCTTTTTCGGCCGCTCCTCTCTAACCTTTTTAGGGGCAGTAAGTAGCGGGCTTTTTTTCATTATTGTTTTCTTTTTTTAAGCCCTTGAACTGTCTTCTTTGCTGTAAAAAAAAAAATCTTTAAGCAAGTTAATCAGGTGTCGCTCATCACCGGGGCTCGGAGCTCTACAAAATACTTTTTTTTTTTTTACAACAAAGGAGGCACCTCAAGGGCAACAAAAAAAAGAAAACAATAATAAAAAAAAGCCCGCTACTTGCTGCTCCTAAAGTAAAACAAAAGCACAGTTTTATTTTAAGCAGTAATCTCACGACCAAGCAGCAAGCCATTAGAAAATTACTAAGACCTTTGTGTATCTACCCATCAGTTATTTAACAATACTATATTTTTTTAAGTGGTAACCCTACGGCGTATATCTCACCTCCCCCCTCCCCCTTTCCACCACCACTGCTATCATCATCACTACCACCACAACCCCCACCCCTAACACCACGACCACCATCGTCACCATCCCAACCACGTCACATACAACCACCATCACGTTCATCCCCACTGCTGCCACTCGGGACAAGAGAATAATGTAGCCTTCCACGCCTTGGCACCTGCAGCAATACTACACTGGCTGAACACCTGGCTGTACCGTCCTGACACGTGGCGCAGGTGTGACAGCGGCCCTGAGGTGGGATGTTCACTAATCTGGCCATGGCAACAGTGACAGCCACGCACCGAACCAGGCGGACAGG
>NW_026111140.1:0-20000 GCF_024679095.1 Eriocheir sinensis | reverse complement strand
CACCGCACTGATCATTTATCCTTTTCCTAATCGTTTCTTTTAATCAATCTTGTCTTTAATTGCAGCCAAGCCTCAACATCCTCATTAACGATATTTGTATATTTATAGTATCCAACGTGTGTGTGCATGTGTGTGTGTGTGTGTGTGTGTGTGTGTGTGTGTGTGTGTGTGTGTGTGTGTGTGAGAGAGAGAGAGAGAGACAGAGAGAGAGATTTACATAGATTTACATAGAAAATCAGACCACACAGACCCCATGGTCCAGACTTGGTGGTCTGTCCTTAAACTCTAGTGACTTTACATTAATCAGAAGACTCCAAAACGTTGCATTTCTCTCTAGTTGATAAGTTGAAGGAAGTGACGGTCGACTTATTTTTGAAGGAGTCAATCGTACACTGGACCACCTGACGGTGGAAGCTTATTCCATTCTCGCACTACAACGTTGGTGAAGAAAAATTTGGTGCAGGTCTGAATTTACTTGTCTACATCTGGGTTTTACGCCATTGTTCCTCGTGCGCAAAGTGTCATCGATCATAAACAATGTTGATCTGTCTACATTCGTGAAACCATTAAGTATTTTAAAACATTCGATCAGTTTTCCTCCAGGCGACGTTTCTCAAGAGAACATGTTAGGGTAGAAAGCCTTTCTTCGTAGGATTTGTTGCGCAAGGAAGGGATCATTTTCGTTGCGACGCTGAACACCTTCTAATTTAGCAATATCCTTTGCATGGTGGGGAGACCAAAGCTGCCGCATATTCCAAGTGGTCTGGCTAAACTGTTGTAGAGGCAGGAGTATTACATCTTTATTCTTGAATACAAAGTTTCTTTTAATGAAGCCCAACATTCTGTTCCTTTATTTGCTGCATCGATGCATTGCTGTCAGAATTTGAGGTTTGACGCGATTTTGACCCCCAAGTCTTTGACGCATTGAACGCTTTGGGTTTAACGCCGCGCATTTCGTATTCGAACTTCTTATTCCTCGTTCAACTTGAAGGACCTGGCACTTGTCTACGTTAAGGCATCTCCATCTATCCGACCAAGCTGAAATTTTGTGCAAATCCTCTTGGAGGCTTTGCCTGTCTTCGTCAGTGAGAACCGAGTTGCCAATCTTTGTGTCGTCTGCAAATTTACTAATGCGGTTGTTGGTCAACATCCACGTCGTTGATGTAAATAATGAAGAGCATTGGGCCAAGAACCGAGCCCTGAGGGTCGCCACTAGTGACAGACGCCCACTCTGAGTTAAATCAATCGATCACCATTCTTTGCTCTCTGTTGCTCAAACAAATCGCGATCCATTGGTGTACTTGACCGTCAATACCTAGTTGCTAAAAATTTTAAAGTAATTTATGGTGTGGAACTTTATCAAACGCTTTCTGGAAATCAAGATAGACTACGTCCAGTGATTTGGCTACGTCATAAACTGAGAAGGTCGTTATAAAAGGTGAGTAGGTTTGATAGGCAGGATCTTTTTGTTTCGGAAGCCATGTTGTGAGTCCCCAATCAATGAGTGGCTTTCAAGGTAATTCTAATTTGTCTCTAATTATGCCCTCAAGTAGCTTACCTACAACCGAAGTTAGACTAATGGGCCTGTAATTACCTGGTACTTTTTGTCTCCTTTCTTGAAAATCGGTGTCACGTTAGCCTTTTTCCAATCTGAAGGGACGATGCCTTGTCGCAAGGACATATTGAATACGGTTGTGAGGGAGGAGAGTATTTCGCTCTTTGTTTCTTTCAGCAGAGTTGGATATACTTTGTCAGGTCCAGGACTTTTATTTGTTTTAAGTGATTGGAAAGCTTTAAGGACTTCATCGGTTGTTATTTCAAAATTAGGCAATGCATGCTCGAGATTTACAATAGTACTGGTGTTGGTGGTAGCGAGAGGAAGACTATTAGTATTAAACACCGAGGAAAAGTAATTGTTTAAGAGGTTTGCAATGTGTTGGCTGTCAGTCACTAGTGCACCGTCGCTGTTTGTTAAGGTCAATACCACTTTTGATCGCCTTTCTGTTGTTTATGTAACTGAAGAAAGATTTCGGATTATTTTTACAGTTGGCTGCAATATTTTCTTCGTATCTAAGCTTTGCCTGACCTACTAGTCTTTTTACTCGTCGCCTGGCATCATTATAAAGTCTAATGTTTTCGGGCGTGCTTTGTTCTTTCTTTAACCTGTAAAACAATTTTCTCTCATTGACTGATTGTTTAATTTCGCTATTAAACCACGGTGGGCTTTATTAGTATTAATTCGCTTCTCGCACAAAGGGACGAATTTGTTCTGCTGGTGAGTAAGTGATTTTAAAACAGCAGAGCTTCCTCTACGTTGCCGTCATCTGATAGTTGTATTTCTGTTAGTTTTGTCAGATTTCTACGAAGTTAGCTCTTTTGAAATTGGGCACCTTTACTTTATTTTCAGTCACTGATGATTGAGCTTTAATGTCGACGCGCACTAATTTATGATCGCAAGAACCGGGTGTTCTCCTACCGTGACACTACTGATTAGGTTATCTTGGGTCGTTATAACAAGGTCAGTATATTATTTTGTCGAGTTGGCTCAGAAACCATTTGGCTTAGATAATTTTCTTCTAGAAATTCGATCATTCTATGTGACTCGCCTTCTGTACCTGACAGTGTCCTTGATCGATATGGGAAGGTTAAAGTCTCCTAATATCAGTGAGTCGCTTTGTTATTAAGTGACTGCCTTAAGACGCTGTACATTTCAAGGTCGTCATCGAGTGATTGCCGGAGGTCTGTAGGTGACAGATATATTTAAGTTGACTTTTGCAATGTTTACTCGCACGCACAAATGTTCAACGTTACTGTTTCAGTGTTTTGTCAGTGGAGTTGCAAATAGCTTTGACATAAAGGGCGACGCCACCGCCTCTACAGTTTACGATCTTTGTTGAAGAGTCTGTAGCCATCTATGTTGTATTCGGAACTTAAATCAATATTTGTGGTGTCGATAAATGTTTCAGTTATGTAATTATGTCAAAATTTTCTGTTAAAGCAAGACATCTTAGTTCATCAAATTTGTTTCTTAGGCTACGCGCATTGAAACTAAGGATTTTAAGTTATTTAGAGGCTTAGTAATAGAGGTGGTGGTACTTGCGGGATCACGGTTGCAGGTTTGTCGCGATGCAGCGTCTATTTACACAGGTGAGGTGGAGGGACGTGGCCGTGACTCGTTTTGTTCGGATGACACGCACTGCTTCGTTGAGAGCCTTCGAGTCTGGCTGCCCCGATGGGAGAAAGGTGCAATCCGTCCTGTGGAAGAGCTCATTTTGTCCATAGAAATTGTCCCATGCGTTTAGGAACTCCACGTCAAGCTCCTACAAAGAGTCTGTAAGCGGTTGTTTAGGCTGAAGGCCTTACTGAAAAAGTCGCTCTCCGCCCAAGTCCGTGGTAGAACTCCTGAAATCAAAATGTTAGGGGATTTAGTCTTATACTGCTGGATGAGCCTACGGTACTTCTCCAGGGTTCCTCAGACCAGGTCGTGGTGACGTCGTTCGTACCTGTGTGAAGAGAGAGTGGTGTCGTGAACGAGAAAAAGAAAGAAGGGAACAGCAAGAAGTGGGAGGAGGAGGAGGAGCAGAAGAGTCTGAAGGTAGATAGAGAAGGGTGGCAATATTTTACTTCCCAGTGGCTTCGTGGCGGCCTGGCATCTGGAGGAGGAGGAGGAGGAGGAGTGGGGGCGTTTGTCGGGGGAGGAAAGGGAGCGCCGGGGAGGAAATACGCTCAAGGCCAGCTTGAAGTCTCTCCTCTCTCCTTTACTGCCAGATTTAAGAATACACCGGCGATTGTGTGTTTATTTATGTATTTATTAATATAAGTAGATTGGAGTGCTAATGCGGAAAACTGTAGGGATAGTGGAAGAAGGGTTAGTGGAGGGAGAGGCTTGGTTTAGTCTGCCTTGAAAATGTGAAGAAAGCGCTTCGTTTCTATTTTTTGAGAAAGGTAAAGAAAGATGGGGATTAGAGGGAAGTAAAGTTAGTATGTATGTCTATAGGTTGGTAGGTAGGTGGTAGGTAGAGCTGTGTGTGTGTGTGTGTGTGTGTGTGTGTGTGTGTGTGTGTGTGTGTGTGTGTGTGTGTGTGTGTGTGTGTGTGTGTGAGTGTGTGTGTGTGTGTGTGAGTTTGTGTGTGTGTGTGGGTGTGTGTGTGTTTGTGTGAGCAGGGCTTTTGGGGTGGCATCAAGTGAGTGTTTGTGTTTGTAGGAATGTTTGAGTGTGTATGTATGTTGGTGTATGTATGACGATGTTTATAGTTGGAAAGTTTCGTTTAGTCAGCGCAACATCTGTGGTCATATGCCGGAAAGAGACAGAAGGAAGGAATTAAAGAGGGGAACAGATGCCAGGGAGACGGGACACAACCCCGATTAATACTGCTGGGTGGACAGGCTTGAAGGTGTGTGTGTGTGTGTGTGTGTGTGTGTGTGTGTGTGTGTGTGTGTTAGTAAGTGTGTGTGTGTGTGTGTGTGTGTGTGTGTTAGTAAGTGTGTGTGTGTGTGTGTGTGTGTGTGTGTGTGTGTGTGTGTGTGTGTGTGTGTGTGTGTGTGTGTTTATCTGTGTGTCTGCTTGCCTGCCTGCCTGTCTGTCTGTATAAGTCTTGTAAGCATTGTTGGTCTTCTAAAGCCCCAAATACACTGCCAATTTTGGTTCACGAATGTGCGCGAATATACAAGTTATCCTGTGTCGTGGACAAGTTCGGCATCTTGCTTACCTGTTCTTGGCCGTTCAGGGACATGTCTGCGTCCACCGCGCACTTTTTGGCAGTTGGTCACGACCGCCACGAAAGTTTCATGTTGCATGAAAAATTCATGACCGTTCGCCGAATGTGCACGAATGCAAAATGGACGCCAAATCGACATGTCACAGACAATTCGGCGTCCGATTCGCGGTGCTCGGCGAATTGTCGCCGAATTTTGACCGTTGAAATTTTAATTTTATTGGCAAATTTGTCGCCGACATGTAGCCGACTATTCGGGGATATGTCTCCGACATGTCGTCGAATGGCCAAGACTATTCGGGGACATGTCCCTGAATATTCGGCGAATTAATCACGACACGGCAAACGAGTCGCGGTGGAAGGTGTACACGGGGTCTGTCTATATATCTATCTATCTGTCTATCTATTAATCTATCTTTCTATTTATGTGTTATCTCTCTCTCTCTCTCTCTCTCTCTCTCTCTCTCTCTCTCTCTCTCTCTCTCTCTCTCTCTCTCTCTCTCTCTCTCTCTCTCTCTCTCTCTCTCTCTCTCTCTCTCTCTCTCTCTCTCTCTCTCTCTATATATATATATATATATATATACGGAATAAAATAATACTATAATAATAAATGCTAAACAATATGAAAAACAAGAAGAATCATGAATATATAAAATAGGTATGGAACTAACATTTTCATCTATTTCATAATTAATTTAATATTTATTACTTTATTTATTTCTGACTATAATTATTCTAACATTATTTAACCCTTTGTTCAGTTTGACTTATTTAAATTTATTCTTCTTTCATTTACTGGTTTGTTTATTAATATTACTTAAACATTCATTAATTCTAAAATATTTGTAGGAGAGCAAAACAAAAAAAATTCACATTTATACATTTTATTACACATACTATCATACATATCACCACAAATATTACCACATGGTATTTACTCGCCCATAATTCTGTCCTGCCAGGCCACTGCTCCCCAGGTGTTGTAGTGGTCCATGAGGTGCGCAGTTCCCGTGCTTTTATATGCCACATGGGCATCAGATGATCAACTGTCAGAAATCTTGGCACTGTCGGAGAATTGTCCCCGACATGTCATCGACATGGGGGACATGCGAAGACAATTCGGAGACTTGTCACCAGTTATTCCGCGACAAAAAATGTTAAAATTTCAGATTTTAGCTCGGCGACATGGACGCCGAATAGTCAACGACATGTCTCAAATTGTCCCCAGAATTAAAGCGAGCATTCGCCGACATGTCACCGAATGGTCACGAACTGTAAGAATCTTGATCATGTCGGCGAACCGGTCGCGAATTTTTCCACGAACTGATTCGGCGTCAAGTTCGTGGTCAAAAATTCGGCAGTGTATTTGGGGCTTAAGTCTAACAATCAAGTGAGGGAACACCGCAGGAGAGAGGGAGAGAGAGAGGAAAACCACCAGGCAGCCTGCCTCCTTAACCTTCCCGCGACCTGTAAAACAGTAAACAACATATGCACCAACCCTTTTACAATAGTTATGGAGTGGAAAAGGAAAAAGAGAACTGGAAAACAGTAAACAAAATATGCACCAACTCTTTTACAATAGTTATGGAGTGGAAAGGAGAAAAAAAAACACTAAAATGGTAAGTCAGTCAGCTACGCACGGCAATATAACGCAACCACAAACCCTTAAGGAATACGCCAATAGTGTCCTGAATTGTGTGAAGGAGAAAGAACACTGAAAGGCGATAAATGTATACGCACCAACTCTTTTCAAATACAACTCTGGAGTGAAGGAAATTATAATACTCAGTTACGTAAAAGCATGAAAATACATGTATCCACCCTTAAGGAAGATTCTAATGCCATTCCTAAGCGTACAAAGGTATAAGAACACTGAAATGCGGTAATTATATATCCATTACCTCTTTTAAATACTGTTCTAGAGTGAAATAAAGAAAAAGAACATTGAAGGTATACTACTCAGTTACGTGCAGCAAGAGAATACATGTATCAACCCTCAAGGAGGATTATAATACCATTCTGAATTGTATAAAGAACACAGAAATGCAGTAAAAAAGGAATTACATGACTCAGACTGAAGGCTGTAGAACAGCAACCTCAGACCATTCTATCATTTCCGATTGGGGTAAAAGGAACCTTGTGTCCTTCAATGCCTCAAAATTCCAATCACTCCACCTATCAACTCGACACAATCTTCAAACACCTATCCACTTATTCTTCGAAAACACTCAGCTGTCGCCGTCTTCAGCACCAAACACCCTCGGTCTATCCTTAACTCAAAATCTTAACTGGAAACTTTATATCTCTCACTAAATTAGCTTCCTCGAGGTTGGGCGTTATGTATCGTCTCCGCCAGTTCTTCTCCCCACAGTTGCTATCCATATACAGGGGCCTTGTCCGCCCTCGTATGGGTATGCATCTCACGTGTGGGGGCTCCCTCACACAGCTCTTCTGGACAGAGTGAGTCAAAGGCTCTTCGTCTCATCAGCTGGCGATTACGAGAGAGAGAGAGACTGTGACATCGCTGGAGCACCGCCGTGATGTCTCAGCACTGGTGGTGTGTCACAAAGCCCAGGTGCAGGGGTTCCCCACCTCAGCAGCGAGGTTCCCTCCACGCGCTGCCCAGAGGTTCCTCGGACTACACTCTCCGGTGACCAGCTCGTGGAGGTGCCTCGATCACCTCAGGCAGCACCAGCGCACATATACAGCCAGGACCACACGCCTGCGGAACATGTTCACAGCAGCCACTCCCAAGTGAAGAACATGAACATGCAGCAGGTGAAGCTGGCTGCTCACAGGTGGCGTGAGGGACACCCAAGTGCGCTAGTGCTATAAACTATAAATATAAAGTGACAAACTGACATTATTCCATACTGTTGTTACATGTTTTCTTTATTTTTTCGTATTTGTATTTGTATGTTTGTATGTGTCAACATTCGACAATTCAATTTGTCCCATACACAGGCTTTTAGAATAACTATACCTAAAAGTGTAATTTGAGCCTCCTTTTTGTAAAAATTTGTTTAATTAAAGAAGAAGTAATCTAACCTAATCTCGCCCTAACCCTAACCGAACTAACCTAACCTAACGTAGCCTTACTTAATATAGTGTAAGTAATGCATGAAGACCTAACCTAACAACTATCGTTACCTGACCTAACAACCTAATCTATCTTAGCGAGAGGGCGAGGGCGAGAGAAGGCGACGGAGGGAAGGGAAGGATGTGAGAGAGGGCGAGTCTAGAGGAATACAGGAAGACCTAACCCAACACCTAGATTTATACCTAACCTAATATAATCTAACCTAATATATCCTAGCGAGAGAGAGCAGACAAGGGAAGGAGAGGTAAGAGGCATGTGGGGACAGAGTCTATCTTAGCGAGAGGAAAGGGCGAAGGAGAGGAGAGGGTGAGAGGACGATTTACCTAACCTAACCTCACCTAGTCTTACCTACTCTAACTTTAACTAGTCTTACCGAACCTGGCTTTATCTAGCCTTACATAACCTTATCTATAATAGGGAGCAGGTAGGAGCGAGAGAAAGGGAATGCCAGTGCGAGGCAAGGAGTGCAAGAGGACGACTCAACCTAACCTTACCTTGCCTAACCTAACTAACGTAACCCAATCTTAACTAGCGAGCAGACAATTAAGCCAAGGTCAGCATCCCACCCAGACAATTAAGCCAGGGTCAGCATCCCACCCAGACAATTAAGACAAGGTCAGCATCCCACCCCAGACAATTAAGCCAGGGTCAGCATCCCACCCAGACAATTAAACCAAGGTCAGCATCACCCAGACAATTAAGCCAGGTCAACATCCCACCCAAACAATTAAGCCAGGGTCAGCATCCACCTGACAATTAAGCTGGGTCAGCATCCCACCCTGACAATTAAGCCAGGGTCAGCATCCCACAGACAATTAAGCCAGGTCAGCATCCCACCCTGGCAATTGAGCCAGGGTCACAATCCGACCCTGACAATTGAGTCAGGGTCAGCATCCACCCAGCCAGTTAAGCCAGGGTTGGCATCCCACCCAGGCAGTTAAGCCAGGGTCAGCATCCCACCCAGGCAGTTAAGCCAAGGCCAGCATCCCACCCAGGCAGTTAAGCCAAGGTCAGCATCACCCAGACAGTTAAGCCAAGGCCAGCATCCCACCCAGGCAGTTAAGCCAGGTCAGCATCCACCCAGGCAGTTGAGCCAAGGTCAGCATCCCACCCAGACAGTTAAGCCAAGGCCAGCATCACCCAGGCAGCTAAGCCAAGGTCAGCATCCCACCCAGGCAGTTTAGGCAAGGTCTGCATCCTACCAGGCAGTTAAGCCAAGGTCAGCATCCCAAACAGGCAGTTAAGCCAGGTCTGCATCCCACCCAGGCAGTTAAGCCAGGTAAGCATCCCACCCCGGCAATTAAGCCAGGGGCAGCATCCCACCCAGGCAATTAAGCCAGGGTCAGCATCCCACCCAAGCAATTAAGCCAGGGTCTGCATCCCACCCAGGAAATTAAACCAGGGTCAGCATCCCACCCAGGCAATGAAGCCAAGGTCAGCATCCCACCCAGGCAGTTAAGAAAAGGTCAGCATCCCACCCAGGGAGTTGAGCCAGTGTCATCATCCCACCCAGGCAGTTAAGCCAAGGTCAGCATCCTACCCAGGCAGTTAAGCCAGGGTCAGCATCCCACCCAGGAAGTTAAGCCAAGGTCAGCATCCCACCCAGGCAGTTAAGCCAGGGTCAGCATCCCACCAAGGCAATTAAACCAGGGTCACCATCCCACCCAGGCAGTTAACCCAAGGTCAGCATCCCACCCAGGCAGTTAAGCAAAGGTCAGCATCCCACCCAGGCAGTTAGGGCAAGGTCAGCATCCCACCCAGGAAGTTAAGCCAGGGTCATCATCCCACCCAGGCAGTTAAGCCAGGGTCAGCATCCCACCCAGGCAGTCAACCCAAGGTCAGCATCACACCAAGGAAGTTAAGCCAGGGTCATCATCTCACCCAGGCAGTTAAGCCAAGGTCAGCATCCCACCCAGGCAGCTAAACCAGGGTCAGCATCCCACCCAGGCAGTTAAGCCAAGGTCAGCATCCCACCCAGGCAGTTAAGCCAAGGTCAGCATCCCACCCAGGCAGTTAAGCCAAGGTCAGCATCCCACCCAGGCAGTTAAGCCAAGGTCATCATCCCACCCAGGCAGTTAAGCCAAGGTCAGCATCCCACCCAGGCAGTTAAGCCAGGGTCAGCATCCCACCCAGGCAGTTAAGCCAAGGTCAGCATCCCACCCAGGCAGTTAAGCCAAGGTCAGCATCCCACCCAGGCAGTTAAACCAGGGTCAGCATCCCACCCAGGCAGTTAAGCCAGGGTCAGCATCCCACCCAGGCACTTAAGCCAAGGTCAGCATCCCACCCAAGCAGTAAAGCCAAGGTCAGCATCCCACCCAGGCAGTTAAGCCAAGGTCAGCATCCCACCCAAGCAGTTAAGCCAGAGTCAGCATCCCACCCAGGAAGTTAAGCCAAGGTCAGCATCCCACCCAGGCAGTTAAGCCAGGGTCAGCATCCCACCCAGGCAGCTAAGCCAGGGTCAGCATCCCACCAAGGCAATTAAACCAGTCACCATCCCACCCAGGCAGTTAACACAAGGTCAGCATCCCACCCAGGCAGTTAAGCCATGGTCAGCATCCCACCCAGGCAATTAAGTCAGGGTCATCATCCCACCCAGACAGTTAAGCCAGGGTCAGCATCCCACCCAGGCAGTTAAGCCAGGGTCATCATCCCACCCAGGCAGTTAAGCCAGGGTCATCATCCCACCCAGGCAGCTAAGCCAGGGTCAGCATCCCACCCAGGCAGTTAAGCCAGGGTCATCATCCCACCCAGGCAGTTAAGCCAGGGTCAGCATCCCACCCAGACAATTAAGCCAAGGTCAGCATCCCACCCAGGCAGTTAAGCCAAGGTCAGCATCCCACCCAGGCAGTTAAGCCAGGGTCAGCATCCCACCCAGGCATTTAAGCCACGGTCATCATCTCACCCAGGCAGTTAAGCCAGGGTCATCATCCCACCCAGACAATTAAGCCAAGGTCAGCATCCCACCCAGGCAGTTAAGCCACGGTCATCATCTCACCCAGGCAGTTAAGCCAGGGTCAGCATCCCACCCAGGCAATTAAGCCACGGTCATCATCTCACCCAGGCAGTTAAGCCAGGGTCATCATCCCACCCAGGCAATTAAGCCAGGGTCAGCATCCCACCCAGGCAATTAAGCCAGGGACATCATCCCACCCAGGCAGTTAAGCCAGGGTCAGCATCCCACCCAGGCAGTTAAGCCAGGGTCAGCATCCCACCCAGGCAATTAAGCCAGGGACATCATCCCACCCAGACAATTAAACGAGGTTCAGCATCCCACCCAGGCAGTTAAGCCAGGGTCAGCATCCCACCCAGGCAATTAAGCCACGGTCATCATCTCACCCAGGCAGTTAGGCCAGGGTCAGCATCCCACCCAGGCAATTAAGCCAGGGACATCATCCCACCCAGGCAGTTAGGCCAGGGTCAGCATCCCACCCAGACAATTAAGCCAGTTTCATCATCCCACCCAGGCAGTTAAGCCAGGGTCAGCATCCCACCCAGGCAATTAAAACAGGGTCAGCATCGCACCCAGACAATTAAGCCAAGGTCAGCATCCCACCCAGGCAGTTAAGCCAAGGTCTGCATCCCACCCAGGCAGTTAAGCCAGGGTCAGCATCCCACCCAGGCAGTTAAGCCAAGGTCAGCATCCCACCCAGGCAGTTAAGCCAAGGTCTGCATCCCACCCAGGCAGTTAAGCCAAGGTCTGCATCCCACCCAGGCAGTTAAGCCAGGGTCAGCATCCCACCCAGGCAGTTAAGCCAAGGTCAGCATCCCACCCAGGCAGTTAAGCCAAGGTCTGCATCCCACCCAGGCAGTTAAGCCAGGGTCAGCATCCCACCCAGGCAGTTAAGCCAGGGTCAGCATCCCACCCAGGCAGTTAAGCCAAGGTCTGCATCCCACCCAGGCAGTTAAGCCAGGGTCAGCATCCCACCAGGCAGTTAAGCCAGGGTCAGCATCCCACCCAGGCAGTTAGGCCAGGGTCAGCATCCCACACATGCAGTTAAGCCATGGTCAGCATCCCACCCAGGCAGTTAAGCCAGGGTCAGCATCCCACCCAGGCAGTTAAGCCAGGGTCAGCATCCCACCCAGGCAGTTAAGCCAAGGTCAGCATCCCACCCAGGCAGTTAAGCCCAGGTCAGCATCCCACCCAGGCAGTTAAGCCAAGGTCTGCATCCCACCCAGGCAGTTAAGCCATGGTCTGCATCCCACCCAGGCAGTTAAGCCAAGGTCAGCATCCCACCCAGGCAGTTAAGCCAGGGTCAGCATCCCACCCAGGCAGTTAAGCCAAGGTCAGCATCCCACCCAGGCAGTTAAGCCAGGGTCAGCATCCCACCCAGGCAGTTAAGCCAAGGTCTGCATCCCACCCAGGCAGTTAAGCCAAGGTCTGCATTCCACCCAGGCAGTTAAGCCAGGGTCAGCATCCCACCCAGGCAGTTAAGCCAGGGTCTGCATCCCACCCAGGCAGTTAAGCCAAGGTCTGCATCCCACCCAGGCAGTTAAGCCAAGGTCAGCATCCCACCCAGGCAGTTAAGCCAAGGTCAGCATCCCACCCAGGCAGTTAAGCCAAGGTCAGCATCCCACCCAGGCAGTTAAGCCAAGGTCAGCATCCCACCCAGGCAGTTAAGCCAAGGTCAGCATCCCACCCAGGCAGCTAAGCCAAGGTCAGCATCCCACCCAGACAATGAAGCCAAGGTCAGCATCCCACCCAGCCAGTTAAGCCAAGGTCAGCATCCCACCCAGGCAGTTAAGCCAAGGTGTAGCTACATGGAGTCCGGGCCACTAAGCCAGGGTCTTCATCCCTTCCCATTACTTTTATTTTTGATACCCTTCCGTTGTTGTGGTCTTCCCCCTTCTCCCACACACACACACACACACACACACACACACACACACACACACACACACACACACTCACACAGTCCTATTGTTTGTGCAGTTGGGAACGTTTTTTTCTGCATTTTACAAGATTTTCTTCAAGCGCCGGACGACTGTTGTGAGTGGAATCCTTGCTCCTTTTTCAACGTTAAACTTAAATCCTTATTTAAATTAAAGTTAAACTGAACTGAAACTTAACCAAGTTGTAAAACCTTGCACACAATTTTTTTGGTCATATCTTTTGTTTGTTTTTTGCAGTTTTTAATTTTTTATTATTTTTTTAATTGTTTTACTTTTCTTTTTCAAGGCCATAGCGTTGCCGGGCAGGGCGGGTGAGGTGCTTAGTGCATCGTTTTGGCACTCTTCGCTTCTGGCGCTGACTGCTCCTCCTTCCCTCGCTCGCTTCACCCTCGGTAGAATAGGCCTAACAAACTGCTCAAGCCGCCAGCCGGTCTCTTTATACATCCTTTCCTCCTGTTGCTTGATCCTCTCGGCATCCCGCCTCACCGTCTCTTGGGCCGCGAGAAACTGCGCCCTGACCTCCGCCATGTTCTCCCCCGGCCTCTCTCCCAGCCAGCTGGCTCGCAGTTCAAGATACTGCTCCCACTTCTCCTCTTCACGTCTCCGTTTGGCCTCCTTTCTGTCCTCCGCTCTCTCCCTCGCCCGTCTCTTTTTCTCCTCCTCCTCTTGCTCTCGCAGCAGGCGGTTCCGGTGTTCAACAAACCTCTTCAACTCCTCCTGCTGAAGGATCCGTTCCTGTTCCCGCCTCTCCCTCTCCTGCTCGTACAGCATCTGTCTGTACTCCCTCTCCTGCTCCATCCTCTCCTCCTCCTCCTCCAGCCAGCGACGCTCCTCCTCCTCCTCCCTCTCCTTGCCGGCGATGTCTCCAGTACTTCCGATCGGCTCGCCGCTTTTCCCGCTCAAATTCTGTCTCCGCGCTCCCCTTGGGGCGCTTCTTGGGCTCCTTCTTTTGCTTCTTTTTCTCTCTCGGCGGGGCCTCGCTCTGACACCCTTCCTTTTCGAAACACTTGGTGCATCCGGGCCTCCCGCAGCCCCCTTTCTTCGACGACTTCTTCTCTTTCCGAGGGGCCTCCTGCCCGCCCTCGGCCCGCTGAGCTTTCCTCCTGAAGCACTTGGTGCACACAGGCTTCACGCAACCCCCTTCTTCCGCGCAGGCCCTCTCCTCCCGCTCCTTCAGCACCCTGAAGGCAGACTGTAGTGCCTGGAACTGCTTGGTGGCAGCCTTAATATTGTCCGGGTTTTTGTCGGGGTGAAGCCGCAGGGCCGCCTTGTGGTAGGCCTTCTTCACCTCGGCGAAGGGCGCGTCCTCGGCCACGCCAAGGAAGCGGTAGATGCTGCGTTGGGGGCAGGCCATCGGGGCTCTCGTGCTATCATAAGGGCGCCGATTCAACACGTCACCTCGGTTTGGCATTGGCGGATTTAGGTAGCCTGGAGTTGACATTGCACCCCCCCGAGTCTAGAGCTGGTGGCACCCAAGACCTGGGTGGCACCTGCTGTTGAACTCTGACGACTTCACGCGCCTCACTCTCCCTGTTTCCTGACATTGTCGCTTGATATTAAGAAAACTGTGGCCGCCATCGTCTCCCGCGGAAACCTCAGCATCATATTGCCGCGAATCTGCAACAGTAATGTGAACATAAGGATGCATATAATTATCTTCTCGCGCATGTTATTGAGATCCATGAAAGGACATGTTTTCTTCCCTCTAAAGCGGCGTCCACACAATGCGTGACTTGTTATAACTCCCCTGCCATGCCTCTGCTTCCCTTACCTTCCCCTGGAACCCCCCATCCCCTCCACTTCCGCTCCCTGTCATCCCTTTGCTTCCCTTCCCCTGCCACCCACACCACCTATCAACCCGGACTCTAGATTCTAGGATTAAAGATGAGTTCCGGGAGGGCAGCATGAGCCAATGCAAGATGGCGCCACTATAAACACTCGCCAGCGCCAGGACGGGCTGGGCCGACCATCAGGACCCACCGGGAAGAAGCCTTGGACCGACCATCAGGATCCACCGGGAAGAGGCCTGCCGGCGCAATAAGCCAAGACGTAAAAAAAAAGGTTTAAAATAGTCAGTGACGTGAGGCTGCCGGAGACCGTCTTGCTCCACCTGCACGGTGTCTCTGCCTGCCTGCCTGGCTGCCTGCCCCCCGCTGCCCCCCCCCCGCCACCCACCCACCTCCCACCCTCTCTACCCCCTCCACTACCCATCCACCCATTTACACCCACCCACAACTCTGACTTTCCACCTTCCTTCCATTCCCTTCCTTCCTTAACTCTGATTAATCCTTCTCCTTATTTTCCATTCTACGTCCTCCTCCTCCTCCTTATCAGACTCCTCCACATTTTCTTCATTTCCTTCTCTTTCTTCTCCTGCACCTTCTTCTCCTTCTCCCTCTCTTCCTTCTCTCCTGCTTCTCTTCTCCCAAACCTTTTATTTAACCTTCCTTTCTTCTTCCTTCTCTTCTTTTCTTCTTCTGCTTCTTCTTTTTCTTATTCTTCTTCCTTTTCTTCTTCTTTTTCTTTTTTTAATTCTTTTTTTTTTTTTCTTCTTCTATATCGTTTTCAGTTCCCGATGCCAGTCCTTTCTCTTCCCTCACTCACTCAACACCCACTAACCCCGCCACCACCCATCTACCACCCCATCTACCACCCACTTACCGACCCAAACTACCCTCCCACTCTCCCTCTCTTCTTCGTGATGCCGTTTCTTCTCCTCCTCCCTTCGCTTGGCTCTTATTCCTCCCTCCCTTCCTCTCCCTTACCTACCCACCAACAACCCCACCCACAACCCCCACTACTACCTCTCCCTGCCCACTCGTCTCCGTGATGCCATTTCTCCGCCTTCCTTTCTCTTAGCTCTGATTACTCCTTCCTTCTCGCTCCTGCCCACCCACCCACCGCCTCACCCACCCGCCCACCAGACTCCGTGATGCTCTTTCCTCACCTTTTCCCTTCCCTTCTTTTCCCTACTGTAATTCCTCCTTCTCCTCCTCCTCCTTTATCCACTTGTCCTCTTCATCCTATCCCATTTTCTTTTCTTCATTTCCATCAGTTTTTATATTTTTACTTTCATCACATCTTGTTCTCTCCACTTTCCTCTCCTTTTCTTAAACTCACATTCTTTCCCTTTCAGTCATTTTCCTCCTCATTCAATTTCCTTTTCTACATTTTCTACCCGCCTGATAATTCTACTTTTATCATATTTTTTCTCTCATTTTTTATATTCCCTTCCCTTTCCTTCCCTAAGTTCTAATTCCTCCTCCTTCCCTTCCTCACCCATCTCTCCTCTTTTTCAGCATACCTTCCCTTTCTCAACAATATCCCGTACATTTCCTACCCTCTTTGGCATTCATTCTCCACCCTTCCCTAATCTGTAATTCCTCCTTCCCTTCACCCAAGTCCTCTTCCCTACATGTCCTATCTCTCCCTCATCCATCGCCTTTTCTGCATTTCCTAACCTCTCCGTAATGTCACTCTCAGCTTTACTTTTAACAGGTCATTCATTCTTAACCTCCGTTCCTTATGTAACCTCTAACTCATTCCTTCCCCTTCCCATCCCCATAATCCTCATCCATTTTCTTTTCTATAATTCGTAATCTCTCCATAATATTACTCACATCCCATTTTTTTAACAGGTCATTCATCCTTAACCTTCCTTCCTAATGTAAACTCTAACTCATTCTTCCCCTTCCCATCCCCGTCATCCTCATCCATTTCCTTTCTATATTTACTACACTTCTTGATAATTTTACTATCATCACATTTTTCAACAGGAGGTCATTCATTCTTAACCTCCTTCCCTTATGTAACCTCTAACTCATTCTTTTCCCTTCCCATCCCCTTTATCCTCATCCATTTCCTTCTTTACATTTACTCACCTCTTGATAATTTTAGTCTCAGCACATTTCTTTTAACAGGAAAAAGAGGGAGAGAGAGCAGGAAGGTTGAGGATGTGAGGGGGACGATTCTATACCTAACCTAACACCTATCCTAACCTAACCTACCTTAACCTAATCTAGCAAGCAGGCGAGCGGGCCAACCTAACCTTACCTAACCTTACCTAACACCTTACCTAACTTAACTCCTTTCCTTATATAACCTCTGACTCGTTCTTCCCCTTCTCATCCTTCTCTCCTCTACCCACACATCCACCCTCATCCTCATCCTTTCCCTCTTCTCCATTCACTCCCCTCTGCTCTACGGTTTTGGTCCCGGGTTTTTATTTTTCCTCACAGGCAAGCTATTTAGTCTCCCCAGCTTCTCTTTACTAAGTCTCTGATTCCTCCTTCCCCTTCCCCTCCTCGGCCCACTTCTCCCTTCTCGGTGTATCCGTTTTCAGTGTATTCCTCTTCTATATTTACTTTCCTCTGTTCTATTTATCTATCTACCTTTTATCAGCATTTTTTTTCAATCTCAAACTCACTCACTCTCAGATTCTTTCAGCTCTCACAACTATTTCCAAAGGCTACAAAGGAGATTAGTCGGGTTCTCATGAGTGTTTCTTCACGTTCATGGTCCAGAAGCCTTGGCAAACTCTCACTAGGCTCATAAAACTACCCATGGAAATACTACTAACGTGACCTCTACCAAAGTGTTATCTAATGTGAATCGTGAAATCTTTGAGACTATTGGCTTTTTTTTCAATCTCATGGTACAGTAGCCTTGTCAAACTATCACCAGGCTCATAATACTACCCATGGAAATACTACTAACACAACCTCCACGAAAGCCTTGCGAAATGTGTGTGTAAGCCCTGAAATGTTTGAGAAGACAGGCATTTTCCCCCATACATAGTGCGGAAGCCTTGTTAACTCCCTAAACTACTAACACAACTCCCACGAAAGCCTTACCATGTGTGTGAGGATATGTCAGCCTCGAAATACTTGAGTCACTCCTTTGCCTTATCTCCGTTTCCTTCGGCACTACAGCAGGCACCCGCATTTGGCAACTCCTCCCTTGGGTCCTCTACTGCCCTCATCGCTCACGTCCCTTTCCTTTCCTTTTTTTTCTACCCTCTTCTACCTCTCCTCCTTACTGCCTCTTTGCTTACCCTCCGTTCTGCCTCCAATGATCAGTCCCAGCTCTTGTTCCTTCACCTCCAGTTCACCTTCTTTCCCTGCTGCACTTTCCTCTTTTTCCGCCTCCTCTGTCTCCGTCCTACCGCCTCCCACTTTTATTCCGCCACCTCTCTGCTCACCCTCCGTCCTGTCTCCAATGGTCAGTCCCAGCTCTAGTTCCTTCACTTCTAGTTCACCTTCCTTCCTCGCTGCCTTTTCCTCTCTTTTCCGGCCTCCTCTGTCTCCGTCCTACCGCCTCCCACTTTATTCCGCCACCTCTCTGCTCACCCTCCGTCCTGTCTTCAATGGTCAGTCCCAGCTCTAGTTCCTTCACTTCTAGTTCACCTTCCTTCCCTCATGCACTTTCCTCTTTTCCGGCCTCCTCTATCTCTCCGTCCTACCGCCTCCCACACTTTATTCCGCCACCTCTCTGCTCACCCTCCGTCCTGTCTTCAATGGCCAGTCCCAGCTCTTGTTCCTTCACCTCCATCTCCCCTTCCTTTCCTCGAACCGCCAATTCTTTCGTCTGAACTCTTCTGATCTCTTAAACATCCAACCCTCGCCTCAGTTTCCTCTCCTCCTCCCTTCTCTGTGCTTTCACCGGTGTCTTAGAATAGAAGAGCAACGCTTGACAGAAGTGCGGCCGTGTGACATTTGATAATAGACATCTACTGAAGGGTACAAAGGCGGTGGCTGAGCGGTTAGAGTGGGAGCTATCAACCCAGACTCTCGATGCTTGCTCTAAAGAGGATCAAAGATGGGCTCCGTGGGGCAGCATCAGCCAAGCAAGCAAAAAGAAGAAAAAAGAAAAGAAAAAAATACTCCCTCGGCTAGAAATTTTATCTCTGTGTCTGGAAAGGTTATAATGCCGCCATGATGCTGATAGTTTATGAATAGTCGTGACTGGAGTGGCCTCGGCTGTTATGTTTCCCGTTGATTACACGTTATAATTTTCTTGTCCCACCCACATCCCATTTTAGGTGACGAGGGAAGGCCAAGGGCGAGGGCAAAGGCTTCCTGGACAATGGTAAGTGAATAAACAGATAAATGGTCCTTGTTCTTATCTTCTACGTCGTTTAAGTTCAGGGTTGTCCATTTTTCCTCACCACATAATATTTTCTCACCCACCACAGGCTCAAAGGCTAATGCGACGGAGATGAGCACCGAGGCCACGCGCAGCTATAGCGGATGCTCTCAACTTTACTGCCTTACATAATATTTTGGATGGTCACGAAAGGGCAAGGGCGGGGGTGTGGGAGCAGCGATTAGCGGGCTTTTTTCTACACTTTTTTGTTGCCCTTGAGTTGACTCCCTTCCTGTAAATAAATAAATAAATAAAATAAATAAGGAACAACTAACCCAATCAATGACCTCTGCTGTAATCTTTTTTATATGCTGCTCACGGCTCATCTTTATTTCTCACCCCAGAACATTTAGGGCGAGAAGAAAAGGGCAAGGGCGAGGGTGAATGGTTCCTGGTAAACAACTAACCCAATCAATGACCTCTGCTGTAATCATTTCTATATATTGCTCACGGTTCATCTTTATTTCTTAACCCAGAACATTTTGGGGGAGAAGAAAAGGGCAAGGGCGAGGGTGAATGGTTCCTGGCAAACGACTAACCAAACCAATGACCTCTGCTTTAATCTTTTCTATACGTCGCTAACAATTCTTCTTTATTTCTTACGCCATAGCACTTTAGGAGACGAGGAAAGGGCAGTGACGAGGGTGAATGCTTCCTGGCAAACGACTAACCAAATTAACGACCTCTACAGTATCCTTTAATATATGGTGTTTACGGTTTACCTTCATTTCTTGCCCCATAACGCTTTAGGTGACAACGAAAGAGCAAGGGCGAGTGAAGGCTTCCTGGCAAACGACTAACCAATCAAAGTGTTTCATCTCGCGGGCACAGCGGCTCCGTCGTCTATCTCCCATGACGAATGACCCGCCTGCCGATCGGTCACCCGGGTCGCTGTCCTGCACTAACACGACCATTTCCAGCAGCAGCGGCAGCGGCGGCCTAAAGGAGAGGGACAGGTGTTTGGTTGGTATTTTCAGACGCTTCCACCTCACGCTCCTCTCACGTCAACTGTTTACAAAGGCCCAAAAGGAGATTAACAGGATCTGCATGAGTGTATTTTTACGTTCATGGCACAGTGGAAGAATTGGACTACCACCAGGGTCATAAACGTACCTCTAGATATGTCCCAAACACCTCCGAAAGTCTTGTCA